>NC_080570.1:40435208-40742180 GCF_030247185.1 Malaya genurostris | reverse complement strand
AAACAAGTGGCAAGTGAACATTACTAATTATGAAGTCATCCAGCATTCAATAGTAGTGTAATTGTGCGAAATAGTGATCATGTTTTGAAAAGAATCGTTCAGTAGATATTCAGAAACATGACGAACTGTAAATCTTGAGACAAAAATCTGTCCTGAATCGAAAAGTGAGTTGGTTTTAAATGAAAAAAAAAAAAACGATCACCGAAGAAAATAGCTTAATTATTAATTTTAAAACATTTCACAGTGTGGTTAAGGTACGTTGTAAGATATTATTCATGTTCAAAGTAATGAGGTGAAGGGATGAGATGGAAATAGGAGTTCAGATGAAATAGGGAGCCCTTACTCTAGATAAATCTGTATTTTACAGATTTTTCAGATAAATTTTGAACCAAGATTCTGTATATGCAGATTACAGGTTTTTGATCAGAAATACAGATTTTACAGATTTTCTATTGTGCTGGTTAAGAATTCAAAAATGATCATGTTAAAATATAATAAGAATTTACATTGTTTTTTAAGTTGTAAAACCGTTATCTGATTTTGAGGTAGTATTAAAAGGGAATAAAAATGAAAGAAAAAGTATACCAAGGATGGTAAACTACTAATAATTCAATCTGTTAATGACGGTTTTTCTAGGTTCAATTTTTCTTGTAATTATTATAGAGTAGTTCTCTATGCTCTCTGAAATTTCTTCTTACAAGTGATACAAGATGGCCTTTGATTAAAAAGGAAAAAATGACAATGACCTACTAATACTCTAAAGTGAAAATATAGTAACTGTTAGTTTCAGATTAGATTTTCAATACGTTTTATCAAATCATTATTCCGAGACGCTCAAATACAAAAATCGCATCCAACGTATTTTCTGCTACAACATTATAAAAGTCAGACGAAGAAAAGTTCTGATTTCTTTAAATTTGACACCAATGGTTCAATTTGGTTCCAATGACTTTTTTCTTACGTTGTGTTGCAATTTCTTATCATTTTGATATACAGATTGTTTATCCTCTGATACAGATTTTTCTGTTAAAAATACAGATTTAAATGTGGCAACTCTAGATCGAAGCCCAATTCGTTCGATTGTTTTCATTGACTTGTGGCATGGTGCGTTGGCTTGTTAAGAGGTGAATTCACTTCTTCGTATGACGTATTCTTTTTTGGATTTCGCGCTTCAACCGTATCCATAACTCAGTATAATAATCACTTTTGATGGTACTTTCCTCTTCAAGATAGTCGATGTTAATTATACCTCGAGCAATTTAAATCTGACGCCATGATTGTTCCAGCTACTTGTTGCGTTTTCCGACGGATCTCTCCGTCTGAACAGTGATATGACTCCGGAGAAAAATGATGGATCCATGTTTCGTCCGCAGTTTCATACCAACGCAAGGAATAATTTTTATTGCGACTAAACATTGCTGGACAGCTGTGTTGTTGCTTCATTTGACCCCGTCTAAAACCAGAATACCAAAAACGTTGTTTTTTTAAACTCAAGTGCGGTTCACACTTTTCGAATTATTACGAATTATGAAAAAATGGAAAACCGAATTCGTTATTTCCATTTTTTCATAAATGAATATGTCATTTATCTGTCGGTGAGTTTAGTGATTGTAGAGCGATTGACTTGAAAATTTGACACATGTCGTCTGAAGGTCTGTTTATGGGTTTTTATGCGCCGTTCGATTCGCACGAGACACATTTTGATCGAAAATCGGCTGTTTCTTTGTATTCGAGGATATGCAGGATGATCTTTGATCATGGAGTACTGGATGAACGAGTTCAGCATCTTCCATCATCAACCCCATCAAATTAAACGGTCAGGGTAACCAAACTTCTCAAAGAATGAATTTCGAAAAATCGCGGATACAAACAAGTTTATACGGAACACAAAAGATTGCTTTCTTAATATTTAAAACAATTATTGTCAGTGATTTTGGAACTAGTTGGGTAGTCCGACGTCAATAGTTTGAACAACCCCACAATAGTTTTATGTCGTATTTAAACCTTAAATGCGCAATTTTGTTTTAAAACAAAAGATGGAAAACGCTTCAAATTTCAAATTTACGCGTTTCAAGCAAAGTAATATCGAAACAAAATATTATTAAAAAAAATCGACGTTGCACTTTTAAGAGATAAATATCGTGTCCATTAGAATTGAGGAATACTTCAATATTCTACATGGAATGAAAAGTCCCGGGCTTCTCACAGCAAAGACGCGTAAATTGTGTATATTTCCGTTGAGAACATGCCTTTAGATGCCGCAATATCAAATTTCCATCCACTACAGTTTGAATAACAGATGATCGTATCAGACGAGTTCTAGTTTCCATCAAGCTATGGAAAAAGACGCACCAGCGCATTCATGCATAGAAGCAACGGTGAAATTGAATGATTTGCGGTTCTCCAGACCTAGCCCCCAGTGACTATTATTTATTTTGAAACCTGCACGGAACCACCCGCGATCCCATTTCAACCAGAATATTAGTTGATTTTCTGAATTCGATTGGTTAAAATTTGGTACAACTAATCGATTGTTGTTTTAACTAAACTGTCATTTTTGTTTTTCGATTAGCAGAAACGATGGTTGTAACAACTAGTTCAACTGTTTGAAAAAAAAAATGCTGTCAATTAGTGAGGACACATACCTTTCAATTTCAACAAATATTTTAGTTGAAATAACTGGTGTTGTTATTGAAACAAAATTCTGTTAGTTGAAAAAAAAAATCAGTTTTATTTGCTTGTTTGTTTTGAGATCAGTAAAGATCTAAATTCTAAAAAAATACTTCGATCGGAAATGATTGATGTAGAAGAACGTTTTTAATCAGCAAAAGTGCCCGGAGGGGCGAGTAAATTAGCGAAATTATTAAATTTACCTAAAATGATGCCTTCAAACGGTTGAACTAAAGTTATGCACTGATAATTTTAGTCAATTTATATGAGCTTGGGTGCTTCAACCGCTGGGAATTGGAATTTTGCGACGGCAATTCAAACGCGCCATTCAATCGCAGCGCGTTCTGTGCGTTCGAAACCCTTCGCTCCTGTTACTTTTATAAACTAAATTCATGTCAAAAAGCGTTTTATTGCTAATGCATGAACATCATCATCGGTATCAAACAGCTGGAAGTAAATAATGATCGAATTTGAAGCATAAAATTTTTGCGCATACCTGAAAGATTACGAGATGATCATTCATTAACATTTTCTAATTTGTCACCAAATCTTTTTCATCCTAAACAAGGTTAACTTTATCACAACACCGCTGTTAGATAAACACTTGTTATCATAAAATTCTCAAATCGAATGAACCAAACGCTTTAACCATCGATGTTGTTTTCATTGACATTTTGAAGCGACGCGAACAGATTTCAACTAAAAAAGTTGTTGATTTTGCATTGCGATTATTGTTTTGCTTTCAACTGTCTCCGGCATTTGACAGCATTCAAAACAACATATTTTTCAACTATTTGAATATATGCAAATCAAAAACCATTTTGGTTGAATCAAAAAGAAATTAGTTAAATCAACTATCGCAAAAATCAAAAACTGCGATATCGCAATTTTATGATCGAAGGGTTCTCCGTGTGAGAAGGTGGCCCCAAGGAAAGAAATTTTCGTCGAATGCTATGGTCATTGCAGGAAACGAAAGCCTATTTTGAAGGCCTAGACCAATCTTTTTTTTTTCAAAGGGCATCAAAATGTTGGAGGACCTATGGGTCAAGTGTATCGCTCTAGATGTAATTAAACTGAAGAATAGAAAGGTTTTCACGCTAAAAAATCGACTTTTTCTTTGCTAGGCACGAAACTTCTGATTCTATGTAGTAGTGGGTCGTTTCCCCCGGTACGATAAATTACCCACCTGGGCTAAACATGTTTCACCGGGCCTGGTTTGTATTGGAGAACAAGGAAACGAAACTTGGACAACTATGAGGAACATTCAACAAAATCAGCCCATCGAATGTCTCAAAATGTTATCTAAAGAAATACTAAGATTACTTCGAAAGGAAAAAAACATCAGTTTAGTGCAAATCAAAAATGGTTGAATTAGCTTTGTGCACTTTTCGCAGTGTGAGATTCGCACCAAATGAGCATAAATAAAGCTGGCAGCTAAACATCGCGTTCGTGAAAATGTTCCGATCAGTGTTTAATATCGTAGACAATTCCACAATTTAGCCCTTCTGAATGCCAGAAACGAATCCCGTACAACACTTTGAAATAGGAAAACCCGACATGAAATAATCGACATCAAGATTCTGTACACACTAAGATTTAATTCCTTTGTTCGGTATTTTTTTGACGGAAACGGTCGGTTATGAACAGAAATGATCGATATTTCAGTACATGATTTTTATGTTACAAAAATAATGCAAGTTTTTAACGGACGATCAGTTTTACCCAAATTTTCACTACAGAATTGTTTAAATAGATATGCAATTTATACGGTAAATCTGAATAGTCGCTGAGTACGGTAAAATTCGTACTGTCCATATGGTAAAATTATCTTCCAATAACCGAACTTCTGTAAATACTGATTGGCGTGAAACAGTTATTAAAAATTTTAGTAAGTGTTTTTTTGTTGGCCAAATGAAAAAAATCTTGAAGGGTTCGTCAAACAGTTAATTTTAGACATAATTGAATTGAAAAGTAAAAAGAGTAATCTGATTGTATTAAAAACTGTTGCTATGACAAAATCTATAAATATAACTTTTTTTCCTGA
Organism: Malaya genurostris; assembly: GCF_030247185.1. Classification (NCBI taxonomy): domain Eukaryota; kingdom Metazoa; phylum Arthropoda; class Insecta; order Diptera; family Culicidae; genus Malaya; species Malaya genurostris. The sequence goes on along the minus strand of NC_080570.1, from coordinate 40,737,466 downwards.
AGAGATAGAAGAATAGTTTTTTTTTACAAAGTTGAAGAACTACTAAAAATGATTGACTTTGTCGAAAGCATCATAAGTCTGGATTGCAATGTTTCGGTTATATGAAGCACTTTCTATGACAACCCCCTTAAAATCAGTTTTTAAAGCATAACATCTTCCGAGTTGACTTTGTTGAGAATAATTTTAAAGAATATAAAACTAAAGATTCAAAATTATACAACAGTTTCACTTTTATTACTCTAACTCTGACTACTTATAGAAGGCAGAATCGCAAAATCCAGGTTCTGAGCTCAATATCATAAATCATTTCTAAATTTGATCCAACATTCAGTTGAAAGGCTTGCTGGTTGAAAGCAACCTCTCACCACGACGTTCGAAATGCGAATGAGATCATATGTACCCACACGGAAAGAAATCCGTTACTGATTAAAAAATCATGAAACCAATAATTTTGAATTCTCATAAAGTCATTATGATTTTTTTTGGCTCCGATTAACGACTAAATAGGTAAAACCGGGGTAAAATAAACGACATCTAATCTAATCTAATCATGATTTTATGATCGAATCATGAGCAATAAGTCTTCTCCAATGAAAATTAATCATGATCTGAAAATGCATTACTTGAGGAATGCATTTCATTCGAAATTCGTAACTCCAGTTTTCTACCAGGACATCACTTTGAATCTTCAGCTTCAAGTGTGAATATATTTTTGAATTTACTGTTATAGCTAGGATAATTTGGAACACCATGCAATGAAACTTAGAAAAATGGTCCTGTTTATCCACTTTGTTTAGTTTGTTCCATAGATATAACAAGGCAAACTAATTTGTTCCAACTAAATATTCCTAATAAAACGGTGTTTCAAACTTTTTAAAAACAAGAAATGTCATTCCTTGGTTTATAATAAAAGAATGTGTAAGATTTCGATACGAAGTTTGGTTTTTATTCACCCGTTTTTTTTTCGCGCATTTTATTTAAGTAAATTCTCAAATGCGAAATTAAAGTTGGAGCACTTAACGCAAAACTGCTTAGAAAACCTATTTTAATCCACCTAGTGGTGTAATGATGCCTTTCTCATATGACTCATTACATCATAAATATAACCGTGAAATTCACAAAAACAACTCTTTATTGAATAGAAATAGGAAACTTTGTTCGAACCTAATCTAACAAACTGTATAATACCTGTTTACGCTGTAGTTCCGGAACCGAAAGTAGTATCCACAACAAATTAAGGAATTCTGTATGAAACTGTAAGACTTTTCTTTTGAACCTATAAGTTTGTGAAAATCGATTGGCCATCTCCAAGAAAAGTAAGTGGGATCCTTTTTGCAGGTTTTGATCACTATTTCCAATTCTTCCGAGACCGGATTCAGATAACCGGAATAGCCGAAGTTGGTTCGTTCACTACCAACAAATATGACCTACAAATTGGAACAGTTTTGAACGTAGTTAAACCTATACTTACTTTCTCATACTCTATTTCGATTAAACCAATTAAACGAAATCTAACAAACGAAACGAACCTGCGTTTCTGTTACTTCTGCATATGTAAGTCAAGCTAAACAGTATAAAACATGTAATAGGATTATTATTTTTTATTATTATTATTATTTTTATTATTATTATTATTATTATTATTATTATTATTATTATTATTATTATTATTATTATTATTATTATTATTATTATTATTATTATTATTATTATTATTATTATTATTATTATTATTATTATTATTATTATTATTATTATTATTTTTATTATCATTAATTATATTGGCATCACTACACAACGTGCACGAAATAGAACAAAGCACGCCTTGTTCGTTTTGTGTTTTCTTCTTCTTTCGGTGTTGTACATATTGTCACTCTATATGGCGATTTGAAAACTTTGACACTGATCGCCTTGCAACTGCGGAACCGGAGGTCGGATCCGGATGAAATTTCACAGTAGGTTTAAAAATAATATGAACTTTAATTCAAATCAAGATTTGTCAAAATCGGTTCAAGCATCGCAGAGAAATCGAAGTGAATTCAGTTTTAGGAGTTTTTCTTCTCCACTTTCGGTGCTCTCGGAACAGGAAAAGAGGAGATCAATAGTGCCGAATTAAGTTTTCATGCCCACAAACTAACAAGCTCTGCAAACTAGAAGAATTTATCAGACAGTTTTATGGGATTTGTACCTGTTTTTAACCATCGTTCGTGGAAAAATACTAATAAAATTGGTAATTTTCCACTTATCACGCTTTAGTTCCGAAACCGGAAGTCGGATCCTGATAAAATGTTCCACAAATTTTTAGGATATTATAAGACCTTTCATTTGAATCTTAGTTTGCAAAAATCGGTTTAGTTGTTCCAGAGATAATTGAGTGTAAACTTTTTCTCAAATTTTCACATATTACCATATAACTTCGGAACCGGAAGTTACATTCAAATGAAGTTCAATAGCAAGCTATGGGACCATAATACCTTTTATATGAATCTTAGTTTGTGAAAATCGGTTCAGCCATCTCTGAAAAAAGTGAGTGCATATTTTTTTCACTTTTTTGGTTCATATCATCCTATATCTCCGGAACCAGAAGTCGGATCGGAATGAAATTCAATAGCAGGCTATGGGACTATGGGACCTTTCATTTGAATCCTTGTTTGTGAAAATCGGTTCAGCCATCTCTGAGAAAAGTGAGTGCATATTTTTGTTACACACACACACACACACACGGACACATACACACACACAGACATTTGCTCAGTTCGTCGAGCTGAGTCGAATGGTATATAACATTCGGCCCTCCGAGCCTCGGTTAAAAAGTCGATTTTCACAGTGATTGCATAGCCTTTCTATATGAGAAAGGCAAAAACGTTTTTTGAAATCTCAATATTCTAAATCATACCGCCTGAATTTATGTTGCAAAGAAGATCATCTTTGTAGCAGAGACACACCTGAAGTTATACCCATCAATGTGAGGAACGTTACGCTTGAATTTCAGCGAATTTTCATTCATGGTGTATTATCAAAACATGAAAATACACTCTTTTCCCCAAATCATGACTCATGTCTAGAATCGGAATTTTGCTCGTGTAACTACCTCGAAAACCGTCGTCGCGGGTACGAGAAAGGCAAGTAAGCGTGATGAGTATTCCTCATTGTTTCGAAAAAAAATAGAATAGAGAAAACTTTATTTTTGAGTTTTTTTGTGGCAATCTCACACTGTTGAAATTTTTATCATAAATTTGCTAATCATATTTCTGATACAATTAAGAAAGAATTATGTTGTTTCGTTGAGTATAACTCGAGCTATTCACGATTAAGTTCTACACATTCTACCACGAATTTTGAAACGGTGCCCCATAGTAAAGTAAGACGTATTCATGCCAAAAACAAAGCTCCTTTAAGTTTCAAAACCATGTTTGAATTCCTCCTCCCTCCCTCCAAGCGGCGGTTCTTCGAAGCGTTACCACATAACTTTATGCTACAACAATTGTACGCAATACGCGATAACCACCGCTAGCACCTGTCTTGCCATGTACCTCTCAATTGGCCACTGATTTATCAACCTCGAATACGGACAGGACACAGAGCTTTACTGAGGGGAAAAATCTGCTCGAAACGGATTCCAATCGCCCCAGCAGTGGGTCGGGGTTATCGCATCGAGGGAGTTAATTCGTTGCAGACAACGACCGGCACACGCACCGGCAGCACCGAGTAAATCACGGAACGAAACCACAGCATAATTACGATTTACAACTGCCATTATGCGACCTTTGCACGTCCCAGCTATCTCTCCGCACTCACGCACTGAACTGGACTGGACTCGACTGTGGACCTGGCTGGTGGAAACGGTATCGAGTTGCTGCTGTGTTCCCTGGCCTTAGATGAGACAATGGATGAGGAGCAGGTCACCGGAGAATATGTTATTATACCTACACATGTCCACAAGCAGATATCCTGAACCGAAGCTTATTCTGGGAACGTGTCGTGCAGCGGCCCAGAGCTTGCTAGACGGAACGCGGTGAGGCAGATTAGGAGTAACGGCATGGTGGCGGATGGTTTGCATCGGTCGTGTCAAGTGGCAATTGAGTGAATTGGAGCTCAGCAAGCGGATCAGAAATTCAGGTACAAAAGCCATTGCTCAGGTGCAGTAGGGTGGTTGGTAGTCGGTCCAAACTGATGGGAAGCAGGACGAAACTCTTCTCATCGCAAGTAACGAGACTAGTAATGATCTTTCACAGCACAATCTAACAAGCCGCTGAACAAACAAACCGACCGGGGAAATCTATCAAATACCAGCACTAATTTTGACTACCCCAACGGGGGTAGCCCCACGTGAGGACTGCTGCTATGCAAATGTAAACGACGTTAGGAAAATTTCACACGACACACCACGGGAGTTTCAATTTCATCCTTTATTAATTTAAATAGTTTAACACGATGATCCTTCATGCGGGACGGCAAACAAATGGGAAATTACATCGTGTGCAGCTGAGCCAGATGAATAAATAGAAAATGTGAGCCGGGTTGCCGCGTGATTTTTATAGCCTCCACTCCACGGTAGCGAGGCCTGAAAGGCAACACATACAGGCACAGACACACAGACATCGCTTAACTCCCGGGTTTAAGCGAAGATGTCACAAGTCATTCCGGGCCTTTACCGTGCGGAGAGTAGCTCAACAAGTGTGGCAAATTCTACTCGGAAAATTTTCCCCGGATGTACCTCGTGGCATTATTCAGCCGAGAGAGAGAAAGAAAAAAAAGTCATTCTTTTAACACTAGTTGGCTGATTGTGATTACCTACTTATCGGTGGATTTTAGCAACGTAGTCCAAATTTTCAAATAAAGCAAATTTTCTCTGGTTATTCGTTACACATATGTTTTTTTTAAATTTTAATTGTAATTGGCTTTATACCAAGCGAATCATAATCAATTATGGTATACGTTTTGTGCTTTTAGCCGTCGTTATTGCGAGCAAATAAGTCAAAATCAATACTATGGAAAACAAAACAAAACCTCGACACGATCGCATTACATAAATGGGAAAGTTTCGAATTTTCTATGACAACAACGGAACGGGACGAGTAACAATGACCTTTGTATAGGTTCATCTCATTATTTCATTCGTAGAAAAAGTAATTAATTTATCTTATTACTACGGAATCATTAACGCAGCTTGGTTAATTAATTTATCCTGAACAGAAGTTTTCATCGATATTTGCAGTTTGTTTTCGAGTTCACTATAAACGATTATTTCACAGTCAAACGTTATTACAAGGACGTAATTTTATTTGTGTCTATGATAAAAGTAGGCGAACAAAAATTATTAAAAATATTATTTACTGCTAGCTTCGTCAAGGGCCAATTGAGCTTTCGAAACGATTTTTCAGAAACATCATGCTTGGGAATAATATGTTGTTTCACATTGTTGGATCCCTACATGCTGATCGATGCATGTTGCTTCTGGAAACAAATCCTCTGCATATCCACATGCACCACAGAAAGGAATTATTTGTTGGTAAATTTCCCAATAATATTAGGTGTTTGTAGCTCTGGGCAGCCGGCTACCGAGAATGTGTTGAAATTTTATCATGTTTTCTGTTTATGTATACTATTTGAAGCGATTCTATTCCGAAATTCGTAAAATTCGTATCACGAACTATCTATCGATCTTATGTCGGTATCCAGTTCCTATTTAGGTTAGTAACATCATATGGATATACTTCACAGTTTAAACGATATTGACGGGATCAGGGTCATGTCGCCGAAAGCCATTTCGCCGAAAGCTGTTTCGCCGAAAGTCATTTCGCCGAAAGGGTCATTTTGCCGAATGTCATTTCGCCGAATGGGCCACTTCGCCGAATGTTATTTCGCCGAAATCCGTTCCGTCGAAAGGGTCATTTCGCCGATTCCTACAATTGTTTTAAAATCGTAATGAGAATCGTTTTAAAATGAAGATAAATTAAAGATGATAACGTTCACGCCCGTTTTGTTGACCTACAATTGTACTTCTTGAATAAAGATTGATTCATGAACCTCAGAACGGAGTTTCCAAAGAAACTTGTTGACTATCACCAAAGACATCATATTAACAAGATATCCAGTAAGATATCCAGCTCTCACATTTCCTGAACAAATCTTTGGCAACGTCCTTTTTTGCGACCATGGGACCCTCAGGCGAGTCCGCATCGAATCACGTACATAGAAATAGGGGAGAGAAATGTCAAATTCGTACGCGCCAAAATAGCAGCACTGCGCACCCATACAATTGACATGACATGTTGAATGAGACGCCGTGCGATGGCGTTGCTGAACTGAAGATTGAGATCGCTTCAAGCTGACAGGGTCTGCTATTACCCACTAATCAACAAAGCAAGTCCATAGCTATCTACCAAGCATGTGGTATTTGCCGTTTACTAAATAAAAAAATATCTAATGCGGCTTCGCCACATCGATTTGATTCGTGGCGAAATGGCATTCGGCGAAACGACTTTCGGTGAAATGACCCGCTCTCATATTGACGTACATCCTAGTTAAGCACGGTTTCAAAAATGTCATCAGACAGACATCTTCAAAGAAGTGTCATGTCATGTTCCGACGCTCTATAGACCTCCGGCGCGTGTCTTCAATGCTACAACTTGAAGATAACCAGGAACAAAAAGGCGGGAGGGTAATGTCAGAGACATAACTGGTTCACGTGAATATGAATAAAACTGACATGCATTTTACATACTTTCGAATATCGATAATCACACCTACTATCTGATGCGATTGTGTGAGTTTTTGCGAACTCATTTGCGTAATTGTAACAGTACAATTAAAAGGCGAAACATCTAGGATTTCTAGATTTAAATTGGAAGTTAATATGACATTAATTTCAATAACTTACTTGTCAAAACTGTCTCGAAAATACAAATGGTATAGCAAATTGAAAGAATTACCACAAACGGAGTTTAGGAATCCTAAAATATATAATATTGATATCCATTTGCCAATCGTGGACGAACAGTATCTATAAATTCTTCAAGAATTAATGAGAAATGGTAAAATATTATTCACTTATATATTGATATGATATGCACTTCACAAACTAGATATTTGTAGTAAACATCTAACAAGCCAGTTCTAATTCTATATTAAAAAAATTTTGCTGGAACATTATTCAGTTCTTTTATAAAATGATACAATAATATAATAATCAGTAAGGTGGCTGCACTCAACCACTAAAAATATTCCGTATTTCTCTGTGTTGGTTTTACGCGATACACTTGTTGCGATGATTCGTTCAATTCATGCGGTTGATACTTTGCTCGCCCTATTCTGGCACTGAAATTAACTTTAATGCTCGTTCATACCAAACACTTTAGAAAACTTCAATTTTGAGACAGTTGCGCTTATCTCATACTACTGAATGTTTCGTCATACATTGCTGAACATATTTCCGATGATATGGAGAAAAAATTATGTTGCTACGTTAAATACAACAAGAGATATTCGCGGGTAAGTTCTGACCATTCCTGTACAGGGTAAATTTTGAAAAGGTGTCCCATAGTAAAGTAAGTTGTATTCATGACAAAACAATTGATGGTAAAGGCAGGAGAGTTTAAAAAATGGATACATTGATTTAATATTCCACAGATAATCAACGGTGTTTAGTAAGTTCGTGTGCACACTTCATCCGACACAGTCGAGAATGACCTACGGTCGAGACGACAAAAACAAAGACAATACAGTTTAGCGAACAATAGTGTATTCAAAATGAGCGAAAACGATGTACAAAAGCCTGGAGCTAGGTCTTCGCGACCATTACCCGCATAGCCTTTTGGCTACCTGTGTAGCCATGACAACCAGACGGCTACCAAAATTGATTTAGTGACGGTTGTCAAATCAGATTTGACAAAACAAAGTCGCCTGTATCTAAGTTAGCCGAGCGTTTTCATCTTCTCACCTTCGCTGAAAATGTCAAAGATTTCATTGTGGAAAAATCCTGGTGGATACGGTTGTATCGTTTGAGTTGTATATCTGACAGCGGTGAGGCAGTCGGTCACCAGAATGTCTGCCAGCCATATTTTTCCAGCTGGCAGCGCTTAGTCAGTCATCTGGCAGCCATGCGTATGCGGATAGTATTGATCTCAAGCGCCGAAAAGTTAGACCAGCAGCGAACGAAATTGAAATCTTACTTTAAGGAGCAAGGCTCTTCTTTTCCTGATTTTACTCAATAAATCTTCCATATGGTTGAAAAATAAACCAATCAGTTCACTCTGCTTAAAATTGCAATTCAAGAAAAGCGAAAATTTTAGTCTAAAACTTTTCCGTTTTTTCTTAAAACTGCTCGAGAAAAATTATTTCAGTTTCAGCTTACTTCTAACTAACACATTTGATTAGCAACAAACACATTCTTATATGGATTTCCTCTTGCAGATATTATTGCGATATAAAGATTTACGTACCTTATATGAGTAAACCCGCAAAATAGGAACCTTTAATTTAACACGCGAAAGACAATGGATATGGAATATTGTCGTAAAACTATTTATTTTTCCGGAAAACTGCTTTTGTAAAAGAAAATATTTAGCTTTGCTTATTTTGTGTGGCGCAATCTAATACAAATGCATTGCAGTGTTGTTAACTTTTTTTTTTATTAAAGAATTAAAACCTACATTCATAAAATGTAAGTAATTTTTCATGAAACGTTGGTGACAAGTTGATCAAAACTGATAGTTCATCCAAAATGTCAGGCTTAATATTTATTTGAGAACAAACTGGTTGCACTGCAAATATAAATACATAGATCTATGACATACGTACCAAGTAAAATGTACGTAATACACAAATTACCAACACAAGTTAACTTGGTTTACTCTTGTTTCTGAAGAACGGATGCTTGTAACTCAGTGTATATTACGTTTAGACGTGAACTAGATGCAACCAGGAATGCCAGGTCATTTTTTCAAAAATCTGTGCAGAGGTTTCCTGTACCATAATAGAAGATCGGAATCAATTTGGTAAGTTGTACTTTTTGGTGCTAACTTGTGATCGATTAAAAAAATCTGCGAAAATCTGTGATTATTTCAGAATCTGTGAAAGTCTGTGATCATTTTCAGAAATCTGTTGAAAATCTGTGAATCACAGATCAATCTGTGAACCTGGCATCCCTGGATGCAACTGCATCCGCTACGACCAGAGATGCCATTTATACAGATTTATCTGTATCATACAGTTTTTTTCATGCGCATACAGATTTAATATAGAGTACCGATTCGTACAGATTTCTTAAATTTAATACAGATTTATACAGATTTCACCAAAAGTATTAAAGAAAAAATTAAACTGCTATTAAAGCTCTATTAGTATTTTAATGCAGTGACGAAATAAACGTTTATCAATCAACGGACAAATCACAATTTAAAATATAAAATTTTTGTGCAGATATTTGATGATGAACACTGAAATAAATTTATATTAAAATTTGTAACCAATTTTAACTTCCAGTTAAGCAACGTTGCATATTGGGTTTTGGAAACTCATCTCAACTTATGAAGTGAACATTTTCGAACTAGATAAATATATGGAATCATAATTCAATTGATTGTTGTTGAACTATTTCGTCGTTGAATATTCTTGTGAGTACCGCAATGACTTACGAAGATATGAAATTGAATCTACCATTCTATAACATCTTTTAACATAATTGAGTTATAGAAAGTTCACTGTATTAGAAAATACGGATAAATACAGATATTTTATACGAAACAATACAAATTTTCTATGAAAATATCTGACATCTCTGGCTACGACTAACAACGAGGTACACAGTGTTGAGTATGCTATACTAAGGTCTTTTTTACGTGGTGGATACATACGCGTAAAAAAACCGTGCAAAAAAACCGCGTTACTTCGGAAATCCGCATAGAATAACCGTAAAAGATATCAGTGTATCGTGAAATACAAAATCACAGTGTATGTGTGGTGGACGGTGCCATAGAAGGGTGTTTACGAGCATAGGCACACTTCAAACCATATCTACGGAGTTGATCTCAGGGAAAAGTGGCATCACTGCCGAGCAATGTTTATAACAGAGATGCCAGGTCTGCAGATTTGTCTGTAAATTTGTAGATTTCGTATATAGTGCAGACATTGTTTGTTGCAGACTTTTTTCGCAGACTATTGAAAATCGAGTTTTTCGCAGACTTTCGTCAAAACTTACAGACTTTTGAAATTACCGTGACGTTTTTTTTTTTGCTCGCCAAGTTAGTTTAGCGTATCATACTTTTTAGAGAAATTGTTGTCTGCAAGATTTTTTTCGGATTTACTGATTTTTGCAAACCTGCCTGAAGATATTCGAAATTTTTACCTGGTATCTCTGGTTTCTAATAACGGAGAACACTCAAAACGACACGCGGCCCATTAGGCTTTCTGACAGCTCACTTACAATAACAAATGCAAATGAGATTGGTTTGTTTTCATTTTTTAGCCGGATATTTTTTTCACGTACTGAACGTCAAAATGTTCCGTGAACTTGATGTTGTGTGTCTCAATAAGAATTGCTTGCAATTAATGTTGTTGTTCCGTAACCGTTTCATGCCGGTGATAGTCGCCTGATGTCACGTGTGAATCGCTCTTACATATTGTTTTGTTTTCATCAGGAAACGTAATGGCCACATATCATTCACTAGGGTCGCCGTTCATCTTTTACCGGGCATAGAAACGTATATGGGCTGCTATACATATACCGCTTCGCTAACGAAAAAAATGTGTTCAAACTGCAATCAAGTTTGTTGGTCCTATCTTAACCTCGTTTTCTTGAGAATTTCGTATATTCCACAGCCCACGGATAATGGCGAACAGCAAAACATCCCAAAAAAAATTAGTGAAAGATTTAGATTAGTTTTCTCAAAAAATTTTCGAGATGTGCTGGTCTACATTATGAATAACATATTAGTTGAGTACTGACCCACCGAAAGGCACTAGTCGGCTCGCAAGTCGAGCATGTCGTGTGGTCGCGAGTAGAGTATTACGACTCCAAATCAAAGCTGAAGACACCCAGTAGACCGCCGATCCGAGAAGTGTTTGCGAGTCGGAAGAGCTCATGTACCTTAAACACATTAACATACAAGTGTAATCCGTTGTTTTGCACAGAAAGTTTCTCATGTCTGAAAAAAATAATATTCGATTGACAAATTAGTAATAATAATTTATAGTGGAACTTACTTCTATTTCGCATAGACGGCTGAGCCGTTTTTCGCTAACTTCGATTTAAGTGAATGATCTTGTGGTCTTATGGCAAAAAGTGAGCAACCTATCATTTCTACAAGAAGAAGTATTTCAGCATCATTCGTTAACCTATTTCGATACAAATTCGAGCAGCAAGTTGTATTTCAAAATATCGAATGAATATTGAAACCAGGCTATAAAAACGAAAATGTGTGCATGGCAAAATGTGGCGTAGTCACCCGAATCCGGGTCACGTTTTCACAATATGGAAGCAGAAATAAGAGAACTGCACATATTTTATTCCGAGAATTTTGTTTATTTAAACACTGAAACTTCGAGATTTAATATTACTATCCTTTACAGTATCATTTGATAGATTCGAAAACTACCTATGAGGGTCCATTGTTCACTAGGTTTATTTCTTGAATTATGTTCTACTTCTGCGTTCCCAGTTTTTAGTTTGCATCATTTTTGCACTACTTTTAAGGTAAGAAAGATCCCTGAAGTTCATTAAATTTTCAACACTTCTTTTGTAGACTGGAGTCCACCGAAAAACGCTAAACGATAGTTTATTATCACATATTTAAACCCACATTTCCCGTGTAAAAAGAACCATCGTTTAAACTTTTAGAAGACAGAAAAAAACAGCTTAATGACAAACTAATCATCGACTATAATCTTCCCAGCTTCATGGAAGCGATGTTGGTTCATACACACACACACACACACACACACACACACACACACACACACACACACACACACACACACACACACACACACACACACACACACACACACACACACACACACACACACACGGAAACACAGGACCAATGTTTACTTTATCGACTAAGAGATGTCGGTCAACAAGTGATCGCTTTAACGGGAACAAGCAATACCATTATAGACGAGCTAAATTCGAAGCCAACGGCAGATGCCCGTCTAACAGGGAGCCAGAGTACTTTCTTTCTTTCTTTGCTTAACTGGTTTGGTACGAAGTCCAACCGCTTCTCCTTTTGATTCCATTTAGCTGTAAAACGGATTGCATTCCCGATCCAATAACGTACTTGAGCAGTGCATCTTGCAAGACTATCCGGAAAAAGGGAAGCTTGGCAGCAAACAGAATACGAACCAAAAAAAAATTCCGTTCGTCTAAGAAGAAACAAATAAAAATCTTAAACATCGAATAGCGAGAATCGCCCTAACCCACATAATACGGAAGCCATTTCCACTGGGTAAATCTGTCGTCCCTCACGTTTTCCTGCCAGGATGGATTGGTTTCGCGGTACACGGCTCGAAGAAAAGGCTGATATTTAGAGCAAAATTTTATTACGTATAGAAATTGGAAATGAATTTAGTCTCATATCACTTTCAGAGTGGCTCAACTGGACGAGCAGTTGCACAGGTTAAAGAGACTTTTATGTTCGAGTCCTACCTGTGAAAAATATTTATTCGTTAGTTTCGTGGTTCGCCTTCTCTTTTCTTCATCTGTCGTTTGCAATCAATTCAATTTGATTCAGTGGACTACTGTTCATAAGTATTACAATTTACTTTACGTACAATTTTTAGAATATATGAAATTGTTTTATCTTCCTGATCATTTATATTCATAAACGTTACCGATGAGCATTAGCATGTCAAATTACGAATCCATTGCCACTTAGCAGTTGAATTTGAAACGTTAAGCAAACGCTGAAATTATACTCTACCTGATGTCTCGGATGAAAGACTGTTTGAGGGACTAGTGGAAAAAAATAGAATTTTGAATTAGTGGAAGAGCAAAGTTCAAATTGACATGCTATGCACTAAAGAGTCGAAGACGACAAAAAAATAGAACCTTTAAACATAAAAAAGCTGGCTGTGTTGAAATTGATTCTAGCAAGAGAAACTATATTCCACGGTTTTCAGCGGGTTGAACAAATTTTCACTGTGTATCAATAAGAGCTAACTCTCGCAACCATTCCCCGTCGAATCAATAGAAATCGGTCGGGTTTGGTCCTGGGAGATATTTTACTGCGTCTGGATTTACTGGGAACTGGAAATACGTCTCTCAAGTGTTGTGCAATTGCAGATAATCGTCTTGTTTCAGACCTTAGGATTATAGCGTATAAACATGCAAGTGTAAACATAAAAAAAAAACAATTTCAATGGTTTAGGATCGCGTCGATGATGCATGAAACATCGTTTGTATTCAGCTTACTTGTTATATTGACAACAGCAGTAGTAAGCGATTAATTTGAAGTCTAACCTTCCACACGAATACTATTTTAAACGAATGAAAAATAACTCAAACTACCGATCGCTTTATTACGCACGGTTGTCAATTGGCACATTGTCGCAAAGCTGATTTACCGGTAGCGACACCTGCCAATGAAAAATAGAACCAAGAAAAGGAGGATTCTTTCGGAAATTTTCATATCGGCAGTAGTGATTTGCAACATTTTTATCGTTTATTCAATAGTACTAATAGATATCAGCAATTAAAGTACACTCGGAGTAGAAGAAAATTGATTTCAAAATGATTACTACTCCTTTTGTTAGTGTAAACTACGATTAAACATGGAAAATCTTCAGAAATGTGTGAAATTGGGTAAGGTTAGGTTTTTTCGGATCAACATTTTTTTAAATAGAAACCAGTGTAATGTTGATTTCTCGAGTACTAGAATGTATAGCGATCGAGTACTATTTATTTTGGATACTTTATTTGTTATTTCCAGGCATTTGAAAAATGGTATTAAACCAAGTTTAATGCTATATTCTGAATAAACGGTAGATTTCGCACAATGAACTAAGATCAACATTACCACCTCAGAGTAAAAACTTTTTCTTCAACTTCTACTATGATTTTTCAAATGAATTTGCCCGTTTTTAAAAGAAATCGTTGAAAAGGTGGAGTAATTAGAAATTTTCCTATCGATTTTACAGCTCTTGCTGAAAGTATCATCTCTAAACAAGCAGCGCCTCTACATTTCAGTTTTGCGACAATATGCCAATGGATTACAAACTGAAAATCGAGACAGACGCGTCGGAAGGTGAACAAACTCTGAAAAACATCACAAAAATTTTCCTTACAACAAAAAATTGTGCTATTGAAATTGTGTTTATAAAATTTAAACTTTTTTATATATTTGCAAATGTTATTAATTTTAACACTCTAGCGCAAAAAATTTTGACAGGAACTTTTATGCTCGCACACTAATATTAGTACGAATGGTACTAGTGCCGTTTTTCATTGAAAAACACTGGTGGCGTGGATTGCTCTGATTTTGCACTTTCGAGCAGAAATGCAATATTTTGACGGTGTTTCATTGCCATTTCTGCTCGAAAGTGCAAAACCAGAGCAATCCACGCCACCAGTGTTTCTCAATTAAAAACGCCATAGGTTTTCCACGATGACGACACAAATGAACTGTCGATGAATCAAATTCATCTTTGACTGCTATCGATGGTTTGTTTTCACTGCAATGCCAAGTAACACAGTGGAATGATACCAGAATAACATGGAACAGAATGGAATGATACGAAATGAACATGTATACAAACCACTGGCAGCTGTCAAATAATGTTCATCCTGTTCATTTCGTAAGGTTATGTCGATTTTATGCAAAACCTAACATACCGCGCACAACCGAGATGCTAGGTGGAATAAACCATCTCGCAAATTAGTTTAACTTAGGTTAAATTTGACAGTCGAACAGTTATTTTGTCGTTGTCAAAAATAACCCTGCATGGAAGCATGGTTATTTTTGACAGTTCGATAATGATTTTCCGACACTGTAAAAATGATGAGTAAAAATGACTACAATACATTGTCAAACGACGTCAATTTTGGTCGGAATTTTTTTTATGCTCTCTGTATTGCAATTATTGTATCACTTGATATCATTTTTTCCCATTGCAAAATAAACCCAGATAACTTACCATCTGTCAAACTGTGAAATAAGTCGCAGTTTTTTTTTTAAATTTAACTACTGATCCACGGCCTTAAATGGAAAATTACCAATCTTATGTCGTATTCCATTAGAGTAGCTCATGGAGTCTCTTTATTATTACCGGACAGAGAATAGAGAAACAATCACCATGAAGATCGGATTCCCGATTTGACAGGAATGCTGTAGTCGGTGTGATTGTTCTAATTAATATTCAATTTTTTGCATTCTATGGTCAAAACCGACTTTTCAATTCAGGTTTCAATCGATACGGACATTCTGTTCAGCTGCTCGTTGTGTTTTGGCTTTGCATATTTTTCACAAGTTGACGTGTTGAAACCTGTTTTAGACATCGTTTTGTTCCTCTTTTAATAGTTGCAGTGATGGGTGATATTTTGTTAACTATACAGCTCATAAAATTGTAATTACCAGGCTTTACAAAAAAGAACGTAATATACTGCGATGTACAAAAATAACGACGTAACTTGATTGACGATGTCAAATTACAGATTTTCATTTGTATATTGAAAGCCACGGCGTAATATTATGTAAAAATAATATACTCAAACAATGCCACCTAAAGAGTAGAATTTTTAATTCCGTTTCGTGTAATATTACAACGAAATAAATGCACATAATCCGTGTTCAATTTTTTGCAGAATATTACATAGGTGTTGTGTGATATAATTTCGTTACAGTGTACATGGATACGAAAGTTTGTAAGCAGAGATGCCATTTATACAGATTTATCTGTACCTTACAGATTTTCACATTCGCATACGAACTTAATACAGAGTAGAGATTTTATACAGATTTCCTAGACTTCATACAGATTTATACAGATTTCGCCAAAAGTATGAAAGGAAAAAATCAAACTTTTCCGTCTGAGCTATCTATTAGTATTTGATTGCAGTGGTGATGTAAATCACAAATATTTTGTGCAAATATTTGATGAAACCCAAGTAATGAACACTAAAATACATTTGTGTTATAATTTGATCTGACATTCAAGGAAGTCATGACATGACGTTGCACATTGGACGTTGGAATTCCACAGCATTTTCAAACTAGATAAGTGTATGGAATTACAATTCAATTGTTTTTGTGGGAATAACTATTACATTTCGTCGTTGAATATTCCTGTGAGCGCGACAATGACTTACGAAGATATGAAGAATAAATGCTCATTGAATCTACCATTCTTTAACTATAACCCATTGAAATCATTATCATTTTATTTTAGAAATTTTATATGATTAGTGAACACAGATGAATACAAATTTTTTGATAGTGAGAAATACAGATTTTCAATGAAAATATCTGGCATCTCTGCACAAAAGTGACGCAGAGCTTTTATGTGCACAGATGCCAGGTTCACAGATTAACACTCAAACGCTCGGGTTGGCATTTTCATCGATTTTTTTTCAAAAATTTGTAACTACTGAATAAATTGTCCGATCTTGATGAATTTAGTGTCAGAAAAACCGGGTATTCTTTAATTTCATTCTGCCTTAATCGGTGTTGATATGGTCCAAAAACACCGGTGTTATTCCAGATCGCCTTGGGGAAAGTCGGTTTTGCCATTTGGGGTATTCTATCTAAAAAACTAAAAATGTATATGGGAACAGTTCTGGAACAATCTGAAATGTGCAAGATTTACTAAAACGCATCAATTTGAATAAACTAATCATTTGACCAACCATCCCAGAGGGTACTGGAACCGGTTACAAAACATTTTTGCGTCTTTTAAAAAAAGTCATTTCATTCTTTTTTTTTTCGTTTTTATATGGACATGCAGGATTGACGAATATCAAATTAAGAAAAAAAGAAAAAACCCTTCCGTATCCACCTAGTGGTGTGATAATGCCTTTCTCTTCTTTCATAACAGTCTCATGAAAATATGTTTCATATGTTATAAAATAAATTTAGACACCAATTGATTCAGATTGATTCGAGTAGTTCACAAAAGCATGCTTCAGTGTTTATGTCACACAGTCAGCATCAACTTGTATACATCAATACAACCACACTTCAAACTGACAAGTTATGGTATTGCCATAAAGCTATACACTTTAGTCCTATATTCAAAGCGTTCGATATCAACATGTTTGCATTTAGGATTAAAATGTGATGATATTTGATTGAGTCATATGACGACATACTTTATTTTTATGCGTTAAAATTTTGAAGCACAAATGAAGCGTACTTAAATTGTTAGTGAGTCTAGAACAAGAAATATATTTATAGAAACACATTTGAAAAAAGTTTTAGCAGTGTAGTTGTTGTGTGATTTAATTTCGCTACGGTAGTTATACACTTAGGTGTAATATCAAGGAAGTGTTTTGCATTAACTTTACGTCTGCCTAGCGGTTTATGTTGAACCGTCAGGTTGGAGGTAGCAGTTCGATATAAACTTTTCAGCTTATTTCAAGCACTACAGACTTATAGCAAACAATTTGTAAGGATAAGTTCGTGTCATACAAGTATCGGAAATAAAACTCAACAGAACTGAGAGGTTAGTATACACTGAAAAAAAAAATTCACAAATTCATCAATCACCGCATTTTGTATTACTGCAATTTGTTCACCAGCAATCAAAATCATTAAAACCATGCACATATTTTTAAATCAAGTCTCGATTTCACAATTGAGTCATACTGCATTGAGTCCTACTGCCACCAACATCGAACTTCTTGCTCTTGAATGTGATGTGCCTTCCTACGTTACTAAACCCTTTTCGAAACTCTTCTCCAGTAGAACTCTTCCCTCTAGGAGCAGAACAGGAAAAGCTCTATATGAAGGAGCTCCCAATTGAATTTAAATTGATATTGGAATCTAATTCTCGAATCAACAATATAATATTAAGTTTGTACATAAATATCGAGAGCACCGTTCAGGGCGAGACTTGTCTGAGCCGGATGAACCACCGCTCCGGCGATTGGTGTGCCGGATTTACGACACAGAACCGATGACATTCTTTGCTCCGGCTTCCAGGTTCCACGACCGAGTTTGCTTGGATGGGATTGACAGCAATTCGTTTGGTAATAGGATTTTGAAGCTGCTTCCGTGTGGTTGCATTGTGGGAAGTGCAGATTTTGTACAACTATGAAGCATGATCGAAAATGGTCGTGTTCTTAATGTCAATAAAATTGAGTTAGCCACAAAACCACCCGGATGTACTGTTATTGGTGCAGAGTTCAAGTCAATGCCAGTGGTAGATGGCGTTATTGTGTAGCTTTCTTTTCGTTTGTTTTGTGTTGATATGCTTTCTATATTAATAATTGTGTTCAGAATTTAGCTACGAACATTTCAGAGAAAATGGTGCCACCCGTGAAGTTAGGGTAAAACCCGACAACTTTGAACAGTGAAACGAATTTGTCGCTCACTTAAAGAATATGATTCATAGATCTGATTTCTACTATTGGACTATTGAACATTTGTTTGTTAATTGAGTTTAATTCATTAACAGTAATTTTGGTAATCAATATATTATTTAATCAATTAAACAATTATTCTTTAAATTTATAAGAATTTCAAAAAAATAATTTGAAAATTCATTTCAATCAATAAACTGTTTGCAAAATATTGCTCAAAAAGTATGCTCTAAAAAACCGCTCGGGAAAAAGCACGAAACAAAAACGCGACAACTGCTTGTAAAGCCAAATGAAAAAAACTGCTTTAAAACTACTCGAAAACTACGCTAAGAATTTACTTGAAAATAATTACTTGACAAGCTGCTCGGTGAAAACCTGCTCAAAACAAGGCTGCTCGTAAAATCTACTAACAAGCTTCATGAAATATGAGCTAAAAAAACTACTCTACAAGTTTGAAAAAAAAACTGCTCAAAAGGTATGTTAGAAAAACTGACTGAAAACAACTGCGCGAACAACTGTTTGTAAAACCTGCTAAAGACCAAAAAAAGGCCAAAGATTGTTCAACAAATTTGCGACAAAAAACAAAACCTTGGAAAATCATATTTAATAAGCTGCTCGAAAACAGCCTTTTCAAAATGTATTCTGTACAAATCTGCTCGAAAAGCTTAATAAACCTACTAAAAGCTATAAAAACTGCATGGAAAATATGCTTAAGAACTGCTCGAAAAAACTACCCGAAAAATCACTCGATAAATCTACCATAAAAAGCTATATAAACTACTCTGAAAACAAACTAGAAACCTGCTTGAAAAAATAAACTATTCGAAAAGCTGCTTTAAAAAAACTGTTGAAAGAGTATTCCCGTAATACCTACGAAAAAACGTTAAAAACTGCTCGAAAAACGAGCTAAAGTACGGCTTGAAAAAACTAAACTACTCGATTAGGTGTTTGCGAAATACTATTCCAAAAAGGATGCCTAAAAAACTGCTTGGAAAACAACCCGAAAAAAAAACGCGAAAAATTGCTTGTAAAACCTAAAAAACAACTCTAAAAATCGAAAAGAATGCTTAAAAGTGCCATAAAAAACATCCTACTCGAAAGACTGTTCGTGAAACCAACTAAAAAGGGCTCAAAATAAACTTGAAACTACTCAAAAAGAAGCTTCTACAATACTGCTCAAAAAGTATGTAAGAAAAAATTAGCGGAAAACAACTGTTCGAAAAACTGGTAAAAAACTGCTCAAAAAACAAATTAAAATAAGCTTGAAAAAAACTATTCGATAAGCTGCTTGCAAAATATTGCCACAAAATGCTTGAAATCACTGCTTGGAAAACAGCCAAAAAAAACAAAAAACTGCGGTTAAACGTGAAATCAGTAGGTTTCAAAACCTACTAGAACAGTTCTAAAACTGCTCGAAAAATATTCTTAGAACTGCTCGAAAAAGAAACTGCTTAGAAAAATTACTCTGAAAACTGCTTGTAAAACTTACTAAACAAAACGGCAAAAACTGCTCAAAAATTTCTCGGCCTACCAAACTAAAAACCGAAACTACTACTAAACTACCTGAAAAATAAACTTAAAACTACTCGGAAAGAAGCTTCCAAAAATTGCTCAAAAAATATGAATGAAAAAACTGGCCGAAAACAACTGTTCGAAAAACTGGTAAAAAGGCTTAAACAATTGTTAAAAACAAGTTTAAAAAGCTTGAAAAACAAAAATCATTCGGTAAGCTGCTTGCAAAATGCTGCTAAAAATGGCCTAAATTGCTGCTCGGGAAACAGCCCGAAAAAACGCGATTGATTGCTTGTAAAACCTACTAAAACTGCTCGAAAAATATGCTTGAAACTGCTTGAAAGTAACTACTCAATAAGTTGCTCGAAACAAAACTGTTTAAAAATTACTCGGTAGACTGCTTGTAAAACTTACCAAAAAAGTGCAAAACTGTTAAAAAATAATCTTAAAACTGCTTTACCTACCAAATCTACTGAAAATAGCTATAAAAGTTTCTTAAATACTGCTTGAAAGAAACTACTCGATAAGCTGCTTGAAAAAAACTGCTCAAAGAGTATGCTCGAGCAAACTGCTAAAAAAGCTAACATAACTACTCTCGAAGTTAGCTAAAAACTGTTTGAAAAAAAAAAAACTACTCGATAACTTACTTGCTTTACTCGTAAATACTGCTCAAAAAGTATGCTTAAAAACACTATTCTTAAAATTGCTGGAAAAAACGCTGAAAACTGCTTGTAAAATCTACTGAAAACAACTTTAAAACTGCTCGAAAAGAATGCTATAAAACCGCTTGAAAATAACTACTCGATAAACTGATCGATACAAAAAAACTACTCAAAACAACTACTCGGAAGACTGCTCGTAAAATCTACCAAAATCGCTTAAAAACTGCTCGAAAAATAATCTAAAAAACTACTCGATAAGCAACAAATAGGCGACTGAACTGGCCGACTACAGATTTTGGTTATTTTGGGGGTTGGCTAAAACCCGTGTTTGTGCTTTAGGCACATAACAGATTTCACTATTCCTTACGTTTCGTCTTCGACTCGTCAGTGCAGAGCAGTTCAAATTGAACTGCGTTATGCAAAAACTTAGACGCTAAGCAGACGTAAAGTTAAAGCTATTTGCGGAATTGAACTGTCTATATTTTTGCATTGGACAGTTCAATTTAAACTGCTCTGCACTGACGAATCGAAGACGAAACGTAAAGAATAGTGCTCAAATAGTATTTTAGAAAAAAAAAACTCGAATGACTGCGTAAAAAAGCTTTTAAATTTGCTAAAAATACAAGCTAAAAACTGCTTGAAACAAATAAACTACTCGATAAGCTGCCTGCAAAATACTGCTCAAAAGTATAATTTAAAAAATCGCTTTAACTACTTTGCGAGCAACAACTTCTATCTATGGTTCATACTATAGAATTGAACATTATTATTTATAGCAAGATTAGTAACATATTATTCAGCACTTTTATAGAATGATGCATATTTTCAGTCAGCTAGGTGAAGAACTGTTATCATGCCAAAGAGTTAGATCTGTAACAAAGAATGAACCATTCCGCAATAGGTGAGAGAATCAATTATAAACCCATTTCGATTATAAATTGAATGACTAAATCGATCGACTTAAACAACATGCACAAATCTGTTTCCTTCATATTAATTAAAAATACTCATGGTATATAACCATACATAGTTAGTGCGTGTTTTACTAGCGAACAAAACGTGTCACTGACAATATACCGTATTTTTATGTGTCGACTTTGCATGATACGCTTTGTGCGATGATTCGTTCAGTTTAAGCCGTTGAAATATTGTGCGTCTTATTTTGCCACTGAATTTTACCTTGATGCTCGTTTATAGTAAACATTTTAGAAAACTTTAATTTTGAGCTATTTGTGGTAATCAAGTACTGCTGAAAATTTTATTATAAATTTCATAGATGGCATAGAGAAAAAAATATCTTGCTGGGCTAAATAAAACAAGAGATATTCACGATTAAATTGTACCCATTTTTGTACAGAGTGAATTTTGAAAAGGTGCCTCGCAGCTGGGCCGCCGCGAGGGGGGGAAGGGGGTAAGGGGGAATTTCCTCCGGGTCCGGACTTTTTAGGGGGGCCGTAAATTAGAAGATTTAAAATTTTTTGTTGTTGCTCACAATGGAACATACCTTGGAACCTTTTTTTTACTCGTTCAATCCTTCAAGATAGAGGTGTTTTCGTAGGGGCCCGTATTGAAATCCCCCGGGCCCGGGTTTTTCTCTCGGCGACCCTGCCTCGTAGTAAAGTAAGTTGTATTTACAACAAAAATTAAACGAATCACATTCAAACATTTTTTTATGTGAAATATATGTTTTACTTTACTTAGGACGTATTGCAATCAAGGATGGCTTTTATCGTATCAAAGAACGCTCACCAGCAAGTCTTCACACGATTGAATTAGTGCCATCAAAGAGAGACGGATATCATCGCAACAACAAAAACCCGGCATGGCTCATTTAACATAGAATAGACACCAGTGCGAGAGCGAAATTCTCTCGATGACATTTCTGAGAATCAAATGTTAGCACGCTGTTGTGGGGATCCTCTCTGAAGCAGCAAACGGTCGCTTATTCTCGTTTCGCCATCCGATTATATACATGTAGTTGATATTTGCGATAGAATCATTTTACTATTGCTGCTTATTCTAACTATGTGCATATAACCTTTGTATAAGTGACCCCCGGTGAACGACCAAAAGGTTAAAGCCGGGGTAAAATAAATTATATTAATAATAATAATAATAATTTGTATACGTTGTGTCTATGAAAATGTCTGTAAATGATCCACACAAGAGTTTTGAAATATTGCAACCTAGTATGAGAATCATCAAGTTGAATCATCGATTCGATTTTCTGTGATAATTGTCAACTTGCGATTCTCTCTTGGGAAATTCCACACAGCATTATCAGACTGTAATTGTTTTTACGGGCCGTGAAATACTCAGAGTGTGGAGTGAAGTGGAGCGAAGAAATGTAGAAAAATTCTCTCGCGGTTCATGCATTAAGAGACTCGAGTTCTTGTAGCACCTTCTACCGGATTGAAAATGTTGTATACAATATAGAAAGCAATATAGCAGCTTCTGTCAAATTTTCGGCAATCACCAACACTGATTGCAATTATTATCTTTTTCGTGTTTGTTGTTTAAAAGACAGTGATTTTTGTGCACGTCGGAGAATAACATGTAAACTGTACAACTCATAAGACTTTTTCTCTCCTAATCGGTTCATTTAGACATCTCTCGGTTGATTTTCCAAAAGGCCGTAAGAGCAAGTGACAGTTTCGCTTTTTTTTACTTTCTCTATCGATTATTGTGACGTGTTTATAAAGAACATCTTGGATTTTACAATTCTGCTCGAAAGTCGAAGATTCCGGGTATTATTTTATACAAAGAGTTGAGTGATAAACGTGGAGATCGCTTGGTATATAATAGAAGAGAAAGAAAACAAAGACAGACTGTCACTTGCTCTTACGGCCTTTTGAAAAATCAACCGAGAGAAGAAATAAATAAATAAATATTGGGTAACGGTTCCCTATTTCACCTGAGCTCCTATTTCAATCTCATCCCTTCACCTCATTACTTTGAACATGAATAATATCTTACAACGTACCTGAACAAAACTGTGAATTGTTTTAACATGATAATTTAAACTGTTGTTTACATTTTCCCATTGGAAGAAATGGTTTTCAATTTTCCGATGATCGTGTTTTTTTTTCATTTAAAACAAACTCACTTTTCAATTTAGGACAAATTTTCGTCTTAAAATTTGCAGTTCATCCAGTTTCTGAATATCTACTAATCAATTCGTCTCAAAACATGATTACTATTTCGCACAATTACACTACTATTGAATGCTGGATGACTTCATAATTAGTAATGTTCACTTTAAACAAGTGGCAACGATTTAAAACTTCAAGAATTACCCGACAAACCATGAAAGTTCACTTGATTGCGCTTTGTTTTTATCTCATTTTGTTTCGCAAAGTTGCCAAGTTTTCTCATATTGTTACAAAAAAATTGTTTTTTTTCTTCAAATTATCATCAACAAGTATTTGTTTTTGGTATCCGTGACATTAGTTCAACTATATTATGGATATTAGCATGTTAAATACTAATGAAATAACCATTGCGACAAATCTAGTAGCACTGGTTTCTTTCCGCTATATGTCAACATAACGCTGTTAAGTGTGTGTGTTTCACTGGCTGTGCACAAATCTGTATTAAATTTAGGAAATCTGTAAAAATCTGTACGAAAAACGAAAGGTAACGAAAACAACACAAACATTTTCAAGCGTCGAAAGGATTCAAAGTTAGTTCTAAAACTATCGCGCACGCTTGTTCAATGTTACTCTAAAGTGAGTACAATTTCACTAACTGTCGTTAAAAGTGGAACTACTCTATAGTGAGTAAAGCTTGTTTACTCACTTTTAAGTAAATATAGTAGTTGTCAAATTCTGAGTAAGATTTACTCAGTGCTACAAATAGGAAAATTAGCTCCAGTGAGTAAATATTACTCAATATCATTTGAATCATCTAAAGAATTATATATTTTAAACAAAACTGTGTGTAAATTAAAAACAATGCAACTTTTTAAATATTGTCTTATTTACATTTTGTAGTTTTTCCATAGAAAGTTGAAAATGATCTCACGTACGAATTTTACACAATTGTGGCTGCGAAAACCTTCAATTATGGAAACAACTGCGCAAATTTATCTTATTAGGAGGTATAACAATATTACCTTTTAATTTTCGATGGACTTCTTCATCTACCACGGCTCCAACTTGCTCTATTTTGATTTCAATTTCCTTTCAATAGATATACAAAAATCATTGAACGTTTTCAAAGCTCTGTGAGTAAAACTTGTCAAATTATAAACTGAGTAGAAGTTACTCAGTCTTCAAAATCGATATTACTCACTTTTTGACATTTGAACTAAATTAGCAAAAGTGAGTACAAATCACTCACATTGAATGAGCGTGTGTAGTTGGCATTAGGCCCTTTTTAAGAAGAATTCTGACATTTTGAAACTGAGAGTGTACACGCAGAGAAAAAAAAGTATATTTTTATTGAAATAGTGGCAAAGGAAACCCCTACAACACATGATAACTAATTTTGCTCTGTGGAGTAGTTTGTTTCAATAAATATTTTGATTGAAATAGGAATTATTTTACTTTGGTTTTTATTGAACCCCCCAGGAAATGAATGAAGCCGACAAAATTGTACTTATTAAATTTTATCTGCAAGAGAAAAAATGCTCCAGTTTATACGTACGGGAAAAAATTGCTCATAAACCAGAGCATTTTTTTCTTGTACGAACTAATGTTTTTTTTTCGTTTCACTAGACCAAAATTTTGATTCAAATCAAACAGGGAACATTGTTGATTTCGAAGGGAGAAATTGGTTCCAAACAATCATATTCTAGATGGAAACCATCAAAAATGAAATTTGAAAATCTGCTAACAGTTTTGTTTTGTTTCGTTTGCTGTCGCCATGGCTAATTAATAGGATGAATAGAGGACCAACGATAGGATGAATAAAAATCCTTTGAGATGAAATTAGGAGCAGGAGCAGTGAATATGCGAGAAGTGTTTTTAGCTGATTTTTTGAATATTATTTTAATTTCCTAGGAATATGAATCAATTCTCAATGTGGAGCAAGGCGAATTAAGCAGAAATATGAAAAAATCAGTGATTTTAGTGGCTGAATCAGGTTCTTGAGGTAACGTCCTTACAAATGAGATGAAATAGGGAGCCGTTACCCTATGAATTGTATGTTAAAATAGATAGTAAAAATAATGATTGATTTCACAAAAAATATTACTTGCTATTCGGTTTGAGTTACAGGGTTAAAAAAAACTGTAGCTGATAACTGTCAGTTTCGTTCTGATACAACAAAAAAAATTTAAAAAAACATGTTTGCCTAACTATTAGGCGGAAATGCTTTTTTTTACCAGGGAGTATGTTTGAACAAGTTTGAGATTTAATGTTCTGAATGTCACCAACGTTGCTCTGGGTACAGGAATTTCGGCTGAAGGGAATAAAGCATTGCAGGAAAATAATAAAATACACAACAAAATAAAGCAGTTGTATGTTCTCGCAGCGGTAAGCTGCAGAGTTCAAGTGGTACAGTTCCCTCCATGCAGCAGTAATTTTCTCATTGCGACAGCGCATATGTTTGCAAATTGTACTCGAAAATCCGGGAAAACTTTGACTTCGAATTGTTACGTTGGTAAACTTTAACACTCTCAAATCGAGCCAACTGTTTTCACTCGAAAACTAACCCAATTGGCAGCGCAAAGTACACGAGCGGGAATTGTAAAATAGGAAAACCAACAAAAAGATTGGGTTGCATGGTCTAATTTGTCAATTTTCTGCACCAAAACACATGGCTGCCCGTGGGACGTTCGCAACATTTTCGCTCGCTTTTGCTTAGCTTTGTTTCTGTTTTATTTTATTTTATTTCATTTTTTTTTTGTTCAAGAACTCCACTAGAGTCAGTTTTCCTCAAGAGTTTGCTAGAGACTCGTTACCACAATCCTGGTTAGGTTTGGTGCACTGATAATAATGCCGTGTATGCGGGAGTGGTCAGAAACAGGCGGTCAGGCGAGATGGGATTGGCACTCGGAACGGCAGAAAGACTGCCAGTACAATTTTCTACATGGCCTTCAACATTAATGAACGGGCGTGTACAGCACTTCGCTTCTAGCATCCGCAGTGTAATGTTTCATGTTCGATTGAGAGATGGTGCGATTCAAAAAGCACTCAGCAAACCCCCCATTTCCAGCAGAATATGACGATACTCGTATGGAAATGGAACAGGCTGTTTTAGTTTGAG
The DNA here is from genome assembly GCF_030247185.1 of Malaya genurostris. Taxonomy (NCBI): domain Eukaryota; kingdom Metazoa; phylum Arthropoda; class Insecta; order Diptera; family Culicidae; genus Malaya; species Malaya genurostris. Next base: position 40,710,568 of record NC_080570.1, on the reverse strand, counting down.
CTGGGAACTTACTGGATTCAAAATGAGCAATAACAGCAATGGTTTTCATTCAATAATAATAATAATAAAAACCGCGAGATTTGATGAATGAAATGGAATTGAAATATTGTTTTACGAATTTTAGGTTATTCAAATCATAGAGAAGGCGTTCTGAGCGAGTTGATGTCTTAGCTGGCGGAAAATACTGGCACACATTGCCTGCTTTCGCCACATACGAAATGAAATAAAAAAAAAAATACTACCCTCGATTGCATCGCCCAGCCCAAACATTTCTCGGCGGCTCTTGAGGCAACTCGAGTTTGCTTCTAACAAGCAGCATTTACATAATTTTGAAATAACACGAACGGTTGGATACCACTGCCTTCTTCGCCAAATTGTTCCCGGCACAATCCTTCGGCCGCGGTAAGCGCTATCCTTTCCAGTGTTGTCGGAGAGAATGGGAGAGAGGGGCTATTTACGTCTGTTGACGAGTCGTTACTGCAATCTGTAGAACCACCACGTTAAACATACTCTCGATGCACAGAATGCAGTGCAGAACAACGTGGTGGAAATTTTGCATACCTACCTTATTTGCATTAGTTTCGAAAAGTGCACCGGATATGTGTTGGATGAGTAGCACGGTTGCACTGAAGGATGTGGAAAGAAATGGCAACAAACATAGAAACCGTGACGGCCGATGCGGGAATGCGGTTGAATTTTCCTAGGCAACTGCATCATCAGGATTCCCCTTCGATATCTCCATTTCGCTCTAGCACTCATTCAGCGTATCACGTGCTCTTCAGTTTAATTGGATGAAATTATTCAAGAGTCTTTCCCATCGTTATGCGCTTCTTCTGCCAGCAAGATTGGAGTGAAGTGAAGTCACTTCTCCCGCACCATTTGTAACATCATCCCCGCTCAGATCGGCAGTAACAGCTGCAGCATCGTATTTACTTCGCCCAAGAATCATCCTGGGGAGGTAATCGCAATCATACTATATGTAACTGACCTCGAACTGGTGGTTCAGAGTATATGGCGCTGGTCTCAAGGGTCCTTTGTCGTATGTTCCAATCTCGAGCTGGGGAAATTTTAATGCCAGTAATAGAATCATAGCTCCTCCCAGACACGTTACAGTTCTTTAAAATTAAGAATCGGCTGCGAAGTCTGTTGAAACTGCAGGTTAAGTATCACATCGCAATGTAATAAAGCTTGCTTCAGATAGAATTGGAACAAAGACAATTGCCTGTATTTCAGTTATTTATTATTGAATTCAAGATCTTGTTTTATGCAAATGTAGCGTTTTCATCATACTTTGAAGAAAAAATACGGATAACATTATTCGTCACGGTTTCGAAGGAATTCTCGAATTTTTGACCTGGGATTTGCCCGAAGTCAGCCTTGACATAGGTTTCATCGTCCATCAGAAGACACCCGTCGAAATTGGTCAGCACCTGGTCATATAGTTTTCGAGCACGAATTTTGACCACACTATTCTGTTTTATGGTCCAATTTGCTAGCTCGATACGGCTTGATTCCTTCCCGGAGTCGAGTTCTCCTCACGGGACTATGGGCAGCACCGAATTTTCTGGCCAAATCACGGTCCGACAGATTAGCATTCCTCTTAATCGTCTTCAAAGTCTTACCACGCAGTTTCCGGTCGACAGTTCCACTCCGACGATTGGCTCGAGGCTTCCGAATCGTCGTCAATGTTTCCTCATAACGTTTGATAACGCACCATACGGTATTTCTGGACAATTTCAGCTGTTTAGCTAGCTTAGATGCAAAACACAATGGATTTTCCAAATAACTGTGCACATTTTTTTCCCTTCTTTTGGCTTCCATGTTGATTGTTTACAAAGTACAGCCGATTTGCGGAATGTAAAAAATCATACGTGAAGCTGACAAAATTCCCGACACGTAGGCAGCAAGAACTTCCAAATCCGTCCACCAGAAGCGCCACAATCAAGGATGGCTTTTATCGTATCAAAGAATGCTCACTCGCAACTCTTCCACGATGAAATCGGTGCCATCAAAGAGAATCGGAAATCATCGCAACAACAAAAAAAAAACCGGCATGGTTCATTTAACATAGAATAGACACTAGTGCGAGAGCGAATTTCTCTAGGTGAATCGTCTGAGAATCAACGGCTAGCACGCTGCTGTGGGGATTCTCTCTGAAGCAACAAACGGTCGCTTATTCTCGTTTCGCGATCCGATTCTGTATGGGCAGTGGATAATTGCGATAGAATCATTTTACTATTGCCGCTTATCCTAACTATGTGCTTATAACCTTTGTATAATTTGTGTCTATGAAAATGTATGTGAATGCTCCACACAAGGGTTTTTAAATATTGCAACCTAGTATGAGAATCATCAAGTCGAATTATCGATACGATTTTCTGCGATAATTGTCAACTTGCGATTCTCTCTTGGTAAATTCCACACAGCGGCGATCATTATCAGACTAAATTTTTTTTTAAGGGCCATGAAATACTCAGAGTATGAAGTGGAACGAAGAAATGTAAAAAAATTCTCTCGAGGTTCATGCATTGAGAGACTCGAATTCTTGTAGCATCTTCTACCGGATTGAAAATGTTTTATACAATATAGATAAAAATCGAGCAGCTTCTGTCAAATTTTCAGCAATCACCAACACTGGCCACAATATGAGCAAAAGTTTGTTCCAATTCTAAATGAAGCAAACTTTACTCAAGCTCTGCTTTGTAGCTGCATAGTAAAAATTCAAACATAATTATAGCAGAATTTATAGAATTTATAACATTCGAACAGTGAAGATGGAAATCCGTAATAGACATAATCGCTTTCCTACACATTGATGCCAAGGTGGCAGAAACCCAAATTGTTTTTTGCTCTTGTGAAACATGACGCTTTTAAATTTTCCAGGAAAATTAGAATCGTAGTTGGGAAGGGTATAGCGTGATGGGTGAGTCGATGCCTTTCACGCAGCCCGCCTGGGTTCGATTCCCAACCAACCCGCACATAGGGTCAGAAAGTCGAAGAGGCGAACCTTAACCTTAAGGTTAAAATTTCTATAAATTAAATGGAAGAAAATCGTATTTTGGAATTTGAAAATTTTCGAATGAGTGATGTGATGTGATGTGATGTGAAGTGAAGCCACCATCAGTTCAAGGACTTGCCAGTGGATGCGGGTAGACTTACAGTAGCTCCGATATGACTCATTCATTCACCTTCTTACTATAGCTGTTACCGAAAAGCGAACAAAAAGGGTTGGGTGGATATGTAAGTAGAGTCACTTACTCGTATTTCGCGGGAATAAAAGATGCTCTTCCAACCATAATATCCAGTGCATGGATGAAGCATATCGCTATACATGCTTGAACCCGCCTGATGGTTTGTTTGAGAAGAGCGCGTCAGACTCATTGTTAATGTAGAGTGTCAGTTATGCTCTTCTATCTTCGCAATACTGCAGAAAGTAGCATATTTCTCTTCTAATAACAATGATAATATCCACATCTATAAAAAAATATATGTTATTATTATTGATGACAAATTAATAATAATAACAATAAATATAATAATGAAAATAATAATAGAAAACAATATAATATAGTACAATGAAATATATAATAAATAATAGCATGAATAAAATGATATGTTGCGATACGCTATGGTATTATATTACATGGATTTATATGTCATTTCTTATCCTCTCATTCTGCCATCAACGCATTCCATCGACCAATTGTCACCACAGACACACGTGTAAGCATGAAACAGGAACCAGTGAGGACCAAGCTCACCCTGTGACGACCTTGATATTTAGTTAAAAGATTACTTTAAAAATGATAACTTATAAGGAAAACAAATTTATATTTTGCGCAGAGGTACGTAGTACTACTCATAATAAACCCTATAATATAATTTAATATAATACAATATAATATGATATAATGCAATGCCGTATATTACGATACAACATATTATATAATAACATAAAAGACAAAAACACATGTAAGACAATAATATATGAAATAATATGCTATAATACAATATAACAGTTAATGTGGCAGTGTAAGTTACGCTCTTCTAATAATAATAATAATAATAATAATAATAATAATAATAATAATAATAATAATAATAATAATAATAATAATAATAATAATAATAATAATAATAATAATAATAATAATAATAATAATAATAATAATAATAATAATAATAATAATAATAATAATAATAATAATAATAATAATAATAATAATAATAATAATAATAATAATAATAATAATAATAATAATAATAATAATAATAATAATAATAATAATAATAATAATAATAATAATAATAATAATAATAATAATAATAATAATAATAATAATAATAATAATAATAATAATAATAATAATAATAATAATAATAATAATAATAATAATAATAATAATAATAATAATAATAATAATAATAATAATAATAATAATAATAATAATAATAATAATAATAATAATAATAATAATAATAATAATAATAATAATAATAATAATAATAATAATAATAATAATAATAATAATAATAATAATAATAATAATAATAATAATAATAATAATAATAATAATAATAATAATAATAATAATAATAATAATAATAATAATAATAATAATAATAATAATAATAATAATAATAATAATAATAATAATAATAATAATAATAATAATAATAATAATAATAATAATAATAATAATAATAATAATAATAATAATAATAATAATAATAATAATAATAATAATAATAATAATAATAATAATAATAATAATAATAATAATAATAATAATAATAATAATAATAATAATAATAATAATAATAATAATAATAATAATAATAATAATAATAATAATAATAATAATAATAATAATAATAATAATAATAATAATAATAATAATAATAATAATAATAATAATAATAATAATAATAATAATAATAATAATAATAATAATAATAATAATAATAATAATAATAATAATAATAATAATAATAATAATAATAATAATAATAATAATAATAATAATAATAATAATAATAATAATAATAATAATAATAATAATAATAATAATAATAATAATAATAATAATAATAATAATAATAATAATAATAATAATAATAATAATAATAATAATAATAATAATAATAATAATAATAATAATAATAATAATAATAATAATAATAATAATAATAATAATAATAATAATAATAATAATAATAATAATAATAATAATAATAATAATAATAATAATAATAATAATAATAATAATAATAATAATAATAATAATAATAATAATAATAATAATAATAATAATAATAATAATAATAATAATAATAATAATAATAATAATAATAATAATAATAATAATATTAATAATAATAATAATAATAATAATAATAATAATAATAATAATAATAATAATAATAATAATAATAATAATAATAATAATAATAATAATAATAATAATAATAATAATAATAATAATAATAATAATAATAATAATAATAATAATAATAATAATAATAATAATAATAATAATAATAATAATAATAATAATAATAATAATAATAATAATAATAATAATAATAATAATAATAATAATAATAATAATAATAATAATAATAATAATAATAATAATAATAATAATAATAATAATAATAATAATAATAATAATAATAATAATAATAATAATAATAATAATAATAATAATAATAATAATAATAATAATAATAATAATAATAATAATAATAATAATAATAATAATAATAATAATAATAATAATAATAATAATAATAATAATAATAATAATAATAATAATAATAATAATAATAATAATAATAATAATAATAATAATAATAATAATAATAATAATAATAATAATAATAATAATAATAATAATAATAATAATAATAATAATAATAATAATAATAATAATAATAATAATAATAATAATAATAATAATAATAATAATAATAATAATAATAATAATAATAATAATAATAATAATAATAATAATAATAATAATAATAATAATAATAATAATAATAATAATAATAATAATAATAATAATAATAATAATAATAATAATAATAATAATAATAATAATAATAATAATAATAATAATAATAATAATAATAATAATAATAATAATAATAATAATAATAATAATAATAATAATAATAATAATAATAATAATAATAATAATAATAATAATAATAATAATAATAATAATAATAATAATAATAATAATAATAATAATAATAATAATAATAATAATAATAATAATAATAATAATAATAATAATAATAATAATAATAATAATAATAATAATAATAATAATAATAATAATAATAATAATAATAATAATAATAATAATAATAATAATAATAATAATAATAATAATAATAATAATAATAATAATAATAATAATAATAATAATAATAATAATAATAATAATAATAATAATAATAATAATAATAATAATAATAATAATAATAATAATAATAATAATAATAATAATAATAATAATAATAATAATAATAATAATAATAATAATAATAATAATAATAATAATAATAATAATAATAATAATAATAATAATAATAATAATAATAATAATAATAATAATAATAATAATAATAATAATAATAATAATAATAATAATAATAATAATAATAATAATAATAATAATAATAATAATAATAATAATAATAATAATAATAATAATAATAATAATAATAATAATAATAATAATAATAATAATAATAATAATAATAATAATAATAATAATAATAATAATAATAATAATAATAATAATAATAATAATAATAATAATAATAATAATAATAATAATAATAATAATAATAATAATAATAATAATAATAATAATAATAATAATAATAATAATAATAATAATAATAATAATAATAATAATAATAATAATAATAATAATAATAATAATAATAATAATAATAATAATAATAATAATAATAATAATAATAATAATAATAATAATAATAATAATAATAATAATAATAATAATAATAATAATAATAATAATAATAATAATAATAATAATAATAATAATAATAATAATAATAATAATAATAATAATAATAATAATAATAATAATAATAATAATAATAATAATAATAATAATAATAATAATAATAATAATAATAATAATAATAATAATAATAATAATAATAATAATAATAATAATAATAATAATAATAATAATAATAATAATAATAATAATAATAATAATAATAATAATAATAATAATAATAATAATAATAATAATAATAATAATAATAATAATAATAATAATAATAATAATAATAATAATAATAATAATAATAATAATAATAATAATAATAATAATAATAATAATAATAATAATAATAATAATAATAATAATAATAATAATAATAATAATAATAATAATAATAATAATAATAATAATAATAATAATAATAATAATAATAATAATAATAATAATAATAATAATAATAATAATAATAATAATAATAATAATAATAACGGCGATAGCACCCAGTCGACGCCGTTCTATTGACCAAATGTCATCATAGACACACGGGGAGGCATGAGATAGGAACTTGTGAGGACTTAGTTATCTCACCATTTGACGATCTGCACAGTCCGTTTCCCGCAGCACACACATACGAATATGCTCAGTATATGAAAACTAGTGATGCCACGTGTGCAGATTTACCTTTGAATTTACAGATTTCTGGTTAACGCTACAGATATTTAAGGATTTTACTTTTTATCAAATGTTAAATGGACATTTGTGAAATTTACGTCGTTAGGGCAAATTGAAAGTCAAATTTTGCTCGTTAAAAAGCGATATTTTTTCCACTGTCACTCTAACAGTTTGACTGCATAAACTTTTCAAAATCTGCTTGGAAATTTAACCTGGCATCCCTGAAGTGAACGGCATATGGTATTTGTACCTAGGACAGGACCTGACAATTGTTAATCCACTTTTAGGACCAATTTCGGACCAGCTCGTGATTGGTTGAAATTGACATAAGCAAGTACAAGTTGTTGAAATCATTATTACTGCAGGGTGGTAGAAAAAGTGTTGTCAGTATCGTCGGTAACAATGTAGCTTGATATTGGATATTTTATTTTTCGGGTCATCTTTCCAAAATTATTAATTTCAATAGGGTTTAAGTTCAATTTGTTTTTAAGTTCTGTCAATGCTGAAAGTATACGAGTACATTCAACAATCACTGGATGATACAAAGAGAAAGCCTGAAATTACGAAGTGTGATATGGACGAGAATATTGATTATGTTGGTTGAGAATAGCACCGAATCTTTGGATACTTCTGTATGTTATTATTTTTCTCAAATAGAATATGTTGAATACTTAAATAATAAAGCTGCAAGAATTAATAATTATCTCTACTGGCAACAGTGATCGCTAGGCATTTATTATTTACAGCAGGGAGCAACCGGAATAAGAAGAGAAATATTTTTCTGGAAAAAGAAGCCAGTTGTCTGGTCCTGTCCTAGATTTGTACTAATATTAGTGTGCGAGACAAAATTCCTGTCAAAATTAGTAGCGTTAGAGTTTGAAAATTCATAAGATCGGCAAAAATTATAGTAGAATTTATATGGCCACTCGAACAGTGAAGATGGAAATACAATTTAAACATAATAAGAGCTTCATTACTTTACTTTCTCTCTTGATTATTACGGAGCCATTCCCGCAATTTGAAAAATAAATCGAAAGATTCTGGTTTTAACTTGAAAGTTTTGCGAAGAGTAAGACGTCAAATAAAAATCAATTCGGTAAATCGTGATAGAAAAAGTAAACAAAGAAAACCAATTTAAGTCCGATTTATTTCAGTGTAAAATTCGACCAGTAATTTTTTCAGTATTTTCATTCAAAAATTAGACTTATTCTGAAAACATCACCAGCAATTTTGTTAGGGCTGTCATTTTTCTACCTTAATTTACCTCTTTTTCAAAAGATAGTCTAGATCAGTTAAAAAAAAATAAATTGAGCAAAGTGACTTTTTGTGATACAATTTATAGGCTGCCAACTCCGAATACGATTTTGCGTGAAATTCGTATATTTGAAACCTACACGGTTTTCAAATTTAAAGTCAAGTTACTTACGGAGTCAATGAAATTTTTTCTCAAGGTAGATTATTATGTACCCTTCCAACCTTCCATTTACTGTTGTGGCGGGCAGCTCCCGGAACCTAAAGCTTTTTCTTGTCCATTACTGATGCTTTTTGTAAATACCAACCGGTATTCTTTGAAATCTCTTCTCATATTGAGATTAATTGAATTCTAGGATGATACTGACTTTCAGTTTAGTGTAGTTTTCGATAAAAAGACAGTGTACATTTGTGTTATCAAAAAAAAATGTTTATTTTCGTAAATTGATTTAAAATTTTCAGTCATTTTTTTTTCTGTGTAAGGCTCGATATGAAAGTTTTTCAGTATTATCATTGGAAAATTCGACTGATTTTGTGAAAGTCTTTATCATTTTTCTTCAACTATTTTAATAAAAATGGTTAAAAAAGATTAGCCCTTTTCAAAAGGCAGTCTAGATCATTATTGGAGAAACAGAGTATGCAATGTCACATTTTAAGACATATGTCGTTTTTGCTTGAGAAAAATGAAACTGACCCAGGGTAGTTTCATCAAACAAACACTTTTCACGAAACTATGTTGCTTTCGCACTTGGCAACGGGGATTTGAGCAAACCTCATATAATAACCAATTTCGAAACTGACTCGATTCAGTTCAACAACGTTGAAACTAGGTTCGAAACTAGCTTCAAACAAACGGTTTGACAGCAGTTAGGGTGGATTTATTTGGCATCAAGCGAAAACGACCTTAATCTACATTTCCAGAAAGTTCCATTCAAATCAGAGAAAATTTTACCAACTGCAAATATGATTTACCGCGAAATTCGACATATTTCAGACAATAATAAAATGAGAAATTTTCACCAATGACTTTGTACAAACAAAATATTCAAGTACACGCAGAAAAAATCTGTTGTTATATCAGTCTGGTACAGGCTAGAAACAAAAAAAAAAAGATCTGGTACCAACAAAAGCACGGATTTATTTCTAGAATTTTTCTTGTACATTCACATCTAGAATTTTATTAGATGCAACTAAGGATTTTTTTTAATCGAATTAAGATTTGTTCTGAATATTTTTGACATCCAGCACATTCAAATTTTCGTTTCGCTGAACCCAAACTAATATTTTGTTGAATCAAATGTGATATTATACTTGCATTAACCGCACATAAAATTACTGATTTGAGGATCATCGCATTCGTTTTACCTACCAAAATATGTTTTGTTATCTGAAAGCAATTATTGTTAAATGAACTAAAACAAATATTCTTTTCGTGATTATTTTATTTCATATATTTTATTAGTTTACATTATGAAGAAATGTGTAAACACCGTAAAGTTATTTTCTGTGCCTTCCTAAATATTTATCATAATAACTGTGTTATCAATATCGGTATTACAATCATAATAGTTTGGAGTTAATTATTATTGCGATAATAAAACGAGCCAGTCGGATATTTTTCTAGTCGTAGACGTTTTCCTCCAGCGTCAGTGGTAAACGTTGGACGATACCAAGAGAACGGCTAGAAGAGAAGAGAATTAGCAACTTAAATCAATTATTGATGTAGCTCTGTCGGAAAGATCTTGAAGAGTTCTTCAGATCGAGAAGACAATTCTAATGAAGATAATGAACCGAATTTATCTTGAAAGTCATCGATGACTATTTGAGTTACAGTTTTTTTTGCATCCCTCGAAAGAAGTCTTGTCCGCAATCACAACACCGACACATAAAACACCTTAACTTAAATAATTACCTGCATTCCCAGCTTGAAATTGCTTCAAATGTACGATAAAATACTCCAATTCGGATCGTTTTAAGAATATTTTACGTTCACATGTAATTAACACTAGTTTCAATTCAAAAAATGTTGTTGGGCAACGTTACCAGCAAAATAAAATGGGTTGTTTTAAAAGTAAATATCGAATAGCTTAAACTTTCATTGAGATTACAATCAACAAACTTGGACAAAAACTAGTAGTCCATACTTTCCTGCGTGTGAATATACATGTTTCCATGCGTATGGAAATTAACCATCATGTTCTGAAACCCCTTCCGAAAAAAATTTCTGGGTACGCGCCTGATGTGAAATAAATTTTCACTCAAAAATTGAAAAAGTGCTGATTACTCAATGTTTGGGTCACGTACAAATGAAGCATTGTCTAGTAAATGAGTGAATTTTACGCACACATCGTTTCCAAATTTGAGTATCTAAGGAGTTACTCTAAACAAAGACATCATATTAACAAGATATCCAGCTCTCACATTTCCCGAACATATCTTTGGCAACATCCTTTTTTGCGACCATGGCGCCCTCAGGCGAGTTCGCATCGAATCTCGTACATAGAAGTAGGGGAGAGAAATGTCAAATTCTTGCGCGCCAGAACAGCAGCACTGCGCACCCATACAATTGAAATGATATGTTGAATGTGATGTATCTACAGGAAAACATTGGTAATAACTCACAAGAAATTTGTAATCTTTTCGCTAAATTTTTTCAACAAATCTACACGAAGTTTTCTGAAGATGACCGTGATCGTGAATATTTTAATTTCTTTCCAGAGTTTACTGAAGATATTAATGTAAATCAAATCGAAGTGCTAGACATAATAGATGCCCTAAACAAATTGGATGTCTCTAAAAGTGCCGGACCTGATGGGATTCCACCCATATTTATGAAAAAATTAGCATTAGATCTTGCGACCCCTTTGTGCTGGCTTTTTAATAATTCGCTTCAGTCTGGAGTTTTTCCAGATACGTGGAAAAACTCTTTCCTTATACCAATTTTCAAAAATGGGAAAAAAGCAGACATATGCAACTATCGCGGGATTGCTATTCTTTCTTGCATTCCGAAGCTCTTTGAAGCGATCGTTAATGACAAACTGTTTAGTCAAATAAAAAATAGAATTACTCACATGCAACATGGATTTTTCAAAGGACGTTCCACTACTACTAATTTGCTTGAATTCGTCCACTATACCCTGACCGCTATGGACAAGGGAAATTACATTGAAGCTCTTTATACAGATTTCAGCAAAGCATTCGATCGTGTTGACATACCCATGCTTATGTTCAAATTACAGAAATTGGGAATCTTACCAGGTCTTCTTAAATGGTTGGAATCTTATCTAACAAATCGTCAACAAATTGTAAAATTTAATCTTGTTTGTTAACGACATTTCCTTTCTTTTAAAAAAATAAAAATTCTAATATACGCAGACGATATAAAACTATTTTTAGAAATAGAGAAAAGTGAGGATGCCAAGGTTTATCAAGAAGAAATTCTTTCTTTTTATACATGGTGTAACAAAAGTCTTCTTCAACTAAATGTGAAAAAATGCAGTAGAATAACATTCAGTAAAAAACGAAATACACCTGACTTGATACTTACTCTTGGAAGTCAAACAGTTCAAAAATGCGGAAGAATTAGGGACTTAGGAATAATACTAGATTCTAAAATGACTTTTGTTGACCATTATAATACAATCATAAACAGAGACATGCTAGGATTCATAAAACGATTTTGTTACTGTTTTCACGATCCGTATACAATTAAAACATTATACATTGCCTATGTTCGGTCAGTACTAGAATACTGTAGCTTAGTTTGGTCACCTTGCTTAATCACATGGGAAGATCGAATTGAATCAGTTCAAAAACAATTTTTGTTATTTGCACTTCGTAAATTAGGTTGGACAAGACTTCCTCTTCCATCCTATGAAGCTCGCTGTATGCTGATCAGTATTCAAACATTAAAAGAACGCAGAGAATTTTCAATGGTCTCATTTGTAAATGACATTGTCTCGAATCGCGTAGATTCCAGTCAACTCCTGTCCAAACTAAATTTTTACATACCATCTCGGCCTTTAAGAAATCGAAATATTTTTATTACAAACCACCAGCGAACAAACTATGCAAAAAATGGGCCAATAAATCAATTGATGGCTGTATACAACAAGCATTCAAAAGCAGTCGATTTCACTATGTCAAAAAACAAACTAAAGCAATATTTCAGTTCTATTAGCGGACCTTACACTATCATTAAAAGTGTCATTACTAAAAAATAATGTCATTTTTATATACGTGTAATGGTGCAGTAAAGACGAGATTTCTATCAAATTTAAAATACATCATTACTTAGTGATCATTAAAAATGACATTAATAATTCTCGTGTAAGGGCCGCTATTCGGTAAGCCAATTATAATTATTTAACTCATAATAAATTATACATTATTTAGTGATCTATTTAGAATAGTTTACTAATTTAAGACGATTATTGTAATTGTCCTTATGGTCTACTTTTGATTGAGGACAAATAAATAAATAAATAAATAGATGCCGTGCGATGGCGTTGCTGAACTGAAGATTGAGATCGCTCCAAGCTGACAGGGTCTGCTCTAAATTAGAGTTGCTCCACTTTTTCAGAAAATGAGTGGGATCTCACCTATTTTTGAGTAACTATTTTTAAGCGTGTAGCGCTAAAAAAATTGACAGGGACTTTTTGTTCGCATACTAACATTAGTACACCATGCGGCTCGCATCAGAGATGTCACGTAAAATTTTAAAGCCGGTTTTAAAAAGTTTGTGCATTAAAACTGTTCCAGGGACAGTAGAAAAAACCTATTTTAATCCACCTAGTGGTGTAATGATGCCTTTCTCATATTACTCATTACATCATAAATATAACCGTGAAATTCGCAAAAACAACTGTTTATTGAATAGGAATAGGATAATTTGTTCGGATCTAATCTCACAAACTCTATAAATCCTGTTTAACCTGTAGTTCCGGAACCGAAAGTAGTATCCACAACAAATTGAGGAATTCCGTATGAAACTGTAAGACTTTTCTTTTGAACCTATAAGTTTGTGAAAATCTATTCGGCCATCTCCAAGAAAAGTGGTTGAGATCCTTTTTTTGCCGTTTTTAATCACTATTTCCAATTCTTCCGAAACCGGATCCTGATAAACGGAATAGCCGAAGTTGGTTCGTTTGCTACCAACAAATATGACCTACAAATTGGAACAGTTTTGAACGTAGTTAAACTTATACTTACTATCTCATGCTCTATTTCGTTTAAACCAATTAAACTAAATCTAACGAAACGAACCTGCGTTTCTGTTACAACTGCGTGCTAAACAGCATGAATCAGCAGCATGAAACATGTAGTAGGATTGTTATTATTATTATTGACATCACTACACAACGTGTACGAAATAGAACAAGCACGCCTTGTTCGTTTTGTGTTTTCTTCTTCTTTCGGTGTTGTACATATTGTCACTCTATATGGCGATTTGAAAACTTTGACACTCATCGCCCTGTAACTGCGGAACCGGAAGTCGGATCCAGATGAAATTTCACAGTAGGTTTAAAGACAGTATGAACTTTAATTCAAATCAAGATTTGTGAAAATCGGTTCAAGCATCGCAGAGAAATCGAAGTGAATTTAGTTTTAGGAGTTTTTCTTCTCCACTGTCGGTGCTCTCGGAACAGGAAAAGAGGGGACCAGTAGTGCCGAATTAAGTTTTTATGCCCACAAACTAACAATCTCTGCAAACTAGAAGAATTTATCAGACAGTTTTATGGGATTTGTACCTGTTTTTAACCATCGTTCGTGGAAAAATACTAATAAAATTGGTAATTTTCCACTTATCACGCTTTAGTTCCGGAACCGGAAGTCGGATCCAGAAAAAATGTTCCACAAATTTTTAGGATATTATAAGGCCTTTCATTTGAATCTAAGTTTGCGAAAATCGGTTGAGTTGTTCCAGAGATAATTGAGTGTAAACTTTTTCTCAAATTTTTACATATTACCATATAACTCCGGAACCGGAAGTCACATTTAAACGAAATTCAATAGCAATCTATGGGACCATAATACCTTTTATTTGAATCTTAGTTTGTGAAAATCGGTTCAGCCATCTCTGACTAAAGTGAGTGCATATTTTTTTCACTTTTTTGGTACATATCATCCTATATCTCCGGAACCGGAAGTCGGATCGGAATGAAATTCAATAGCAGGCTATGGGACTATGAGACCTTTCATTTGAATCTTTGTTTGTGAAAATCGGTTTGGCCATCCCTGAGAAAAGTGAGTGCATATTTTTGTTACACACACACACATACACACACACACACGGACGGACACACACACACACAGACATTTGCTCAGTTCGTCGAGCTGAGTCGAATGGTATATGACATTCGGCCCTCCGGGCCTCGGTTAAAAAGTCGATTTTCACAGTGATTGCATAGCCTTTCTATATGAGAAAGGCAAAAATGCGTTTGAACTATCAAAAGTCAAAGTCAAATGTTCGGAAGATAATTAAAACTAAATTTCAGAAAATTGAATTTGCGGGTCTGCAGATAGTAGCTTTAATTCGAAATCTGTAAAGATAAATCAGCAAATGTGACATAACTGTTTTTGATATAGTGAACTTATTTCTATGTAAGGTAACAGAGGTATTTTGGCCACTTCATATATTTTGGCCCACCTAACAAACTTTATCGATTTTATCGGATTTTATCCATGTTAAGTAACCCATGTTGCATCAATTTGATGCCTATCATATTAAATTACCTATTGCGGAAGGGTTTTTCAAAGATATCACAACATTTGGTGGATATTTGTACAAAGTGGGCCAAAATAAAATCAATCCTAAAGTGGGCCAAAATACCTCTGTTACCCTATGTATTGTGGTTTTCAGCGAGGCATAGCATGCGATGGAATCGCCGCAGAATTGTGCAATAACGAGCGTCAAAATCACAGGTGCCAGATTGCGAATTTGCATGTTTGCATTTGCTGATTTCTTTTGTAAACAGACTGCATTTTTTTCACGTTTTTAATTTTTAATGTACAATCGTTCAATTTACAGACCTTCATAATGGCGTTGGTCTTCTTGTTTGTTTTTTTTTCGTCATACTTATAAAATTTAGCACTTGGAGCATTTTTTTTGCAAACGTGAAAATTTTACCTGGCATCTCTCCAGGTAGGAGTTAGGCACTTGTTTTAACCCCTTCGCTGTCCCTTGTACTGAAGTTTATAACATTTTTACATCAAAGGAATAAAGAAATAAATCGTCTGGTGGATTAAGGGCAATTACAGATTTAAAAGGTAAAATTCTCAAGCGACAAGAATTAAAAGCGTGAGTGTATCTGTCAAAGATGACTGAATTTTTTGAGAAGACGGTTTACAATTTATTCATGCTAGGTAATTTTTATAGTTATTATAGATAATGTTCCGAGTGAAGCACGAGGTTTTAAAGATAAATGAATCGATGCAAATGACATTTTGTCGTTTTCTTGTCACATCGCAGTCTTTGATAACCGCCAGTGAAAATTACAATACTGAGGAAAACGGACTGCGCAAAAAAAAATTCTTACAGAATTCTAATAACATATTGTCTTTATCATAGAGAAAGGCTATGCAAACTGAACAACTGAGCGAATGTCTGTGTGTGAATGTGTTTGTGATAAATATTGTCACTCAATTTTCTCAAAAAAAAGAAATGACGGAAACGATTTCCCGAAACCTAAATTCAAATGAAAGGTCTTACGGTTCCATACAAAGTTCCTGAATTTCATTTGGATCCGACTTCCGGTTCCGGAATTACAGGGTCATGCGCACTAAAAAGATGGAAATAATATCAGTAATTTCTTTCGAATATGGCTAAACCGATTTTTACCATCTTAGATTCAATTGAGAGGTCTTCAGATACTATAAGAATATCTTTGTCCGGTTCCGGACTTTGCCGATTTTCACAAACTTAGGCTCAAATGAATGGTCTTATGGTTTAGGAGACTGCTATTGATTTGTCGGATCTGAGGAAATCTCAAAATTAATAATTTCAAACTGTGATTTTGTATTATTATTCTGAATTTGGTTAGAAACTGTAGGTTATGCTAGTTTATGGCTGAACAAGATTGTTTAGTTTTTATTCAAAACTCAATTGAAAGACTTGTGAAGGGGCTGGGGTCCACTAGGAGATTGATAGTACCTATTAGCTCTCTCCGGACAGTACCAGCCTAGATGCCGTGTGGAATCCGGCGGAAAAAAAATGAACCAAGAATAGATCCACTGGGTTCCTGCTCCCATGTCGTAAAAGGCGACAATTGCAGGAGTTTCTTTTTCCTTTCAGTTATCAGATATTTTCAATGTTTTACTTCTGATTACTCTATTTTACTAAATTATCTCTTCATTCAACCTATCAATTACCGTCTAGCTTCGGAGAAAAGTCTTATTAGGAATGATTTCTTCTTCCATGTTATTGATTGTCTTTCAGGATTATAAAATGAATGATAAAAATCGACCATTGCGCAAATCCGTTTATATTACAAAGTTAATAACAGAGATGACATGTATCGGTGTATTGAGTACATAGTAAAAAACACTTGATATTAATATTTCAAACAGTAAATTAATATTTTTCTCGGTAGCCGGCTGCCCAGATCAACTAATATAACCAATTAATAATTTCAATAAATAATTAAAATAATAAAGCGGAAATAATAAAGAATCAAGACGCGTGTGAAATCTGTTGACCTTTGTTTGGTGATTTAAAATGTTTTTATAATAACTGTTTAGAATATTTCAATGCAATGAATCAACTTTTTTGTCTAAATCCTATTCGCTCGTTTATTTTGTATCATGTAGTTTCATTTATAAAAACGTGCTTAATCCACCTAGCAGTGAGATGATACCTTTTTTTTATCAATCCGCATGTGTTTTTTTTGCATGACTAAAAAAAACGCGAAAGGTAGATGCATAAACGAGTGACTGCATACTCGACAGCTGGCTGTCCGGAGTTTTGTCAATTTCGGAGATTGACTGTTTTGTGCATTATATTGCCAGCACAAAGTAACACATAAAACGATAATACTTTAAAACATTCTTGGTAGCCGGCTACCCAGAGCAATAAACACATGATAACATTATTAAAACATTTACTAACAAAGTATCCTCTCCTGTGATGCATGTGGGAATGCAGAGGATTCCTCGGTTCCTAGTAGCAACATGCATCGAACTAACAATCCTTCCCCTCCCAAGTAGATCTGCATTCGGACGTGGCCGGCGTCGGTATTGATCAGCATGCATGCATCAATATAGTTTGCACAGTGTGAAACAATGTGTTATTCCCAAACATGTTACTTCAAAAAATCATTTTGCAATCTCAATTGGTCCAGATCAATAACGGAGTAGCAACACACGGGCGGTCTCTAATGCTAATGCTAATGCTAAAACTCAATTGAAAGACTTGTGAAGATCACCATTGTAATATTTATTAAAATATGAGTAATATTAGAATCGCACTACCAGCATCACTAGGTGGATTGAAATGGGTTTTTGTTTGAAGTTCCATAGCTTTGATTCAAATTATATCGCGAATGATTTACATCCGGGAATGTTTCATAGAAGAAAAAAAAACAAATATCGTTAATCAACATTTCTGGATTGTTGATTGCTTCCTTTTCATATACACTTCGAAAAAACCATGTGATTTTACATCTTATTAGAAGCACATAAATAGAGCGTTGCAGTTCACGCAAATTCCCGTGGAACAACAACAATCAATATTGTGTATTAAATTGTATGACATGAAATTTACTGATTGCGACCGACGCGACTTGAACCGAGAATGATTGGAATCAAAAAGTACGTCTGCTAATCGACTGAGCCACAGAAGCACACATCTGCTTGGCTGGTAAAAGGTGCATTGAAATTCAAACAGTTGCACCTGCTAGCTGTCAAAACCAGTAAAATTCTTTTTAATCTAACATTAAGTTTTTAACAAATGAAATTTTCCGTCATTTGACATATGAATTACATCGTATGAGAGATTAAGTCACTTATAAAATTAAATTTTTGTTGGTGTGTAGAGCAGGAGAATATTTTTAAAGCAAAGCACATTCAACTTCGCTTAGTCAAAAGTCTTTTACCATGACTTTAATGCTCATCGAAGAACCGACTAGAACCACATGAGTCATGTAGGCATCACAGGCAAGAGTACATTAATCTTAATCTGTACATTTCGCTGCAGCTGTTGAAGAATGACGCCAGTAGCGCGGCCTTACCAAACTGATCAAGTTTGGTAAGGCCGCGCTATTTGATAAAGCGAGAAAAAAAAAAGAAAATACTTCACAGCGGAAATCCCTACAGCCACCGGTGAATCGCGACCTTCGTCACTCGCGATACAACCCAAGATTTCCCATATTGCCAGGTATCTATCAATCATGATGTTCCCCGTTGCGTTTGAATTTTCCACCATCTTTTCCGAGCTTTCCTTTCCCCCTACCGAGCAAATACGTTCTACACATGCTGGTCTTGAATGTTTGGAACTCCTAGCGTTGTGACCTGTCTTCTGCTGGATGAAAGACGAGAAAAAAAAACACGTCAAAGTGAAATAACTCGAAGGTGATTCGGTGCTGCTGGGACTCGTACCCAGCGCCCAATCCGCGGAACACGTTTCCCGTGGTAAATTTCCCTCGTTGAAGGTATCATCGTGCGTGCAGATCTTACAGCTTATGCGTGAGTACGTCGTCGTACATTGCAATGTGAAAACAGGGGCTGGAAAACAGCTTACGGCTATGAGGTGATGTTCGATTAATCTACCTGCCAATTTTACCAGCTCTTCCAACGGGAGGAATGTTGCGACAACGTGCACAAATATCCAGCGTAATATTTCAAAAAAGAAAAAAAAAAGAAAACAAATTCACTTTTGAAGAGTATGGAAATACAGCAACAAGCAATACGCGGTGTGAAAACTGATACCGCATTGAAAGAATTGGCACATCAAATAGAATCGAATAACACTAGCACCTACCAGAAACGAGACGAAAGGGTAAGGAATGATCTATCAACCGAGTTTTTTTTCTTCTTCTTTTTCTTCCTTTGCTCATTCAGGTGAAGATATTTCGCTTGTTCATGTTTCAGCACGTTCCTGTTAACTTGTGTATTCTGAAGAAAATTGACTTTGTCAGTGCGATTGGTGGCTTCAACTTTTTTTTTATTTTGCTGTGCGTTTTTGCAAGATCCTTTGGCCGAGGGTTGCCGGGGAACTGGCAGTCAGGAGATGATTCAAGGTAAAGCATAACGTTTCGTACCGGGGACGTGAGTCCCCTCTGGCACGGAAATCGAAGAGACATATTGCGACAGGTTCAGGAATATTGACGAACGGTTGTTTTCTTTCAGTTACTGTAATTGAAAAACATACGGGGATTGATTTTATGATCATTCCTGACTAGTTCCTGACGACTAATGACGGTATAAACTCAGTATGTTAAAAACAATGATTCCAAGTTTGCTGATTTATTCTCAAATTTACAGATTTTGGATTCAAGCTGCAGATAATTATGGACCGGCAACTTCAAAAGTATTTTACTTGATATCAACTGCTAAATGAACATTTCTGAAGTTTACTGAAATTTAATTTTAATTATCTTGACTTTCGGCTTTCTTCACGTTTCGCCTTCGGCTCATCAGTGCTTAAAGCAGTTCAAATTGAACTGCCATCTCCGCCTAACAGTTCAATTTGAACCGCTAAGCAGACGCAAAGTTTACACTATTTGTGTAACGACTTTTTGGATTTTGCACCGAGATGCTATATCCTTTCTGATGGCTAGAACGAAATCTTGACTTTGATTTTTGCAAACTCTATTTTTGTAGCGCTACCACACTTAAATATAGTTACTCAAAAATTCCACTCATTTTTTTCACAGGTTTTTTTTTTATATTCGACTCCTTTTCACTTTAGTTTAACGCGGCCGTTTTACAGTAAAAAATATTTATTTTTTTTGCTGGATCTTGTTATATTTTTCTGTTGGAGGAGAGGCATGCATTTTTTTTGCATAAATATCTGTTTATTAATCTTATTTTTGTGTATTACATCAACATTTTACAGTACAAGTGTTTTGACCCTTTGGCCTTTCATCTTTGTTGTTCATACGATTCGTTATTAATATTAGGTGTGTTAGTTACTCTTATTTTACATACTAATGTTTAATCATAATATTTATTTTAATTATTTATAAAATGTCTACCTACTTATAACTATCCCTAACCTAATACGTACAAATTTTGAATTATTTGTATTTCAGAGATTGAGCACCTCTCTTCAAATTTCGTGCAGAATTGTTCGAATTTTTGTTCTAGTAAAGGGTGATTTTTTAAGAGCTTGAGAACTTTTTTAAACAATAAAACGCATAAAATTTGCAAAATCTCATCGGTTCTTTATTTTAAACGTTAGATTGGTACATGACATTTACTTTTTGAAGATAATTTCATTTAAATGTTGACCGCGGCTGCGTCTTAGGTGGTCCATTCGGAAAGTCCAATTTTGGGCAACTTTTTCGAGCATTTCGGCCGGAATAGCCCGAATTTCTTCGGAAATGTTGTCTTCCAAAGCTGGAATAGTTACTGGCTTATTTCTGTAGACTTTAGACTTGACGTAGCCCCACAAAAAATAGTCTAAAGGCGTCAAATCGCATGATCTTGGTGGCCAACTTACCGGTCCATTTCTTGAGATGAATTGTTCTCCGAAGTTTTCCCTCAAAATGGCCATAGAATCGCGAGCTGTGTGGCATGTAGCGCCATCTTGTTGAAACCACATGTCAACCAAGTTCAGTTCTTCCATTTTTGGCAACAAAAAGTTTGTTAGCATCGAACGATAGCGATCGCCATTCACTGTAACGTTGCGTCCAACAGCATCTTTGAAAAAATACGGTCCAATGATTCCACCAGCGTACAAACCACACCAAACAGTGCATTTTTCGGGATGCATGGGCAGTTCTTGAACGGCTTCTGGTTGCTCTTCACTCCAAATGCGGCAATTTTGCTTATTTACGTAGCCATTCAACCAGAAATGAGCCTCATCGCTGAACAAAATTTGTCGATAAAAAAGCGGATTTTCCGAATGGACCACCTAAGACGCAGCCGCGGTCAACATTTAAATGAAATTATCTTCAAAAAGTAAATGTCATGTACCAATCTAACGTTTAAAATAAAGAACCGATGAGATTTTGCAAATTTTATGCGTTTTATTGTTTAAAAAAGTTCTCAAGCTCTTAAAAAATCACCCTTTATATCCAGGGAGGCCATCTCATGTACTTCACTAGTCCTTGTCCAAGGGGGTAGATTTAGAATCATCTTTAAGATCTTACTTTGAATGCGTTGAAGCCTAAGTTTGTGTGTTCGTGCACAACCCCGCCAAACAGGGACTGCGTATTCAATTGCGGGGTAGATGATTTGTTTATAGACAGCCATCTGATTCTTCAGGCATAGTTTAGATGTTCTACAAATCAGTGGATACAGAGACCTGATGAGTATGCTACATTTTTGAACGATTTTGTCAACATGTGACATGAATATCAGATGTCTGTCAAAGGTGAGTCCTAGATAGATAACTTCATCGGACCATTGAATGACCTCATCACCGAATCGTATTCTGCATTCGTCTGATGGAACAAGTTTTGGAGATCTTGAATGTGGAAACAAGATGACCTGAGTTTTTGCTGCATTGATCACAATTTTCCAGCTTGTAAAATATTCCGTTAAAGCGTCCAGACCTGTCTGTAGTTTATTCTTCAGAGCATTAATGACACGACCTTTGTAAAGAATGGCAGTATCATCAGCAAATTGTGACAGAACACCACCACCTGGAAGAGGTGGGATGTCTGATGTGAAAATGTTGTATAGAATGGGACCTAGGATACTTCCCTGGGGTACACCAGCAGGAATAGTAAATCTTTCTGAAAGTGCATTATTCAGAGAAACCTGGAATGCTCTATCTGCAAGATAATTTTTGATAATGTTAATAAGATACATGGGAAAATTATACCGATGCAGTTTGAACACCAGTCCATCGTGCCACACATTATCAAATGCCTTTTCAATATCCAATATTGCCATGGCAGTCGTTTTGGACACTGATTTGTTTTGCTGGATGACGTTGTTAACCCTTGTGAGTTGGTGGATGGTGGATCTTCCTTTCCGGAACCCAAACTGTTCTTCCAGAAATATATCCTGTTCATCTGCGAAAGCAAGAATTCGCCTTTGTATTGACTTTTCAAACAGCTTGGATAGGGCAGAGAGTAAGCTGATGGGCCGATAGCTCTTGGAAAAGGAAGGATCTTTCCCCGGTTTCAAAACTGGGATAACTTTAGCTAACTTTCACATTGAAGGGAAGTAACCAAGCTCCCAGCACCTGTTAAAAATTTTAGCTAAGAAGACAAATGAGCGAATACTCAAATGTTTCAGCTCAATGTTGAATGTGTTGTCGAAACCGGGGGCCTTCATATTTTTGGATTTTTTCACAAAAGCCATCAGCTCATTCGCAGTGACTCTACTTTCCTCAGGAACCAAGCTGTCTGATTGGTCAACCTCAGCTACGCTATCAGCAACGGCTCTTTCATATGGACTAACAATGTTAAGTCCTAAATTGTGAGAACACACAAACTGCTTTTGCTGGAAGTTCCTGTTGCGAAGCTCAGATATCCTTTCCTGGATTATCCTAGTTAAGTTGTTATAAGTAGTCTTCCTATCTAGGATGCCAGTTCGTTGATACTGCCTCCGGTAGATATTCCGAAGTCGGATGAGTTTCTTGGTGACACTGTCGATTTGAAGAGAGGAACTCGGCATATGTTGTACTGGAACCGTCCTATCACGAGCGACTGTGATTGAATGCTGGAAGGAAGATAGGGCTGCATCGATTTCCATCGGGGAATCAAGTGGCAAATCGATATTAATAAGTTGGTCGGCGATTTGTTGAAATTGGACCCAATCGGTGCGATAATAGTTCCTCCGTGGTTGAATAGGCACTGTTTCTGGTGAAGATCCCAACGTCAATATTACTGGAAAGTGGTCAGAAGAGAGCTCGTAGAAGACAACCGGAGAGCTGTCTATGGCGATGTTGCTGATGAATATATCCAAAATGGAATGAACTCCCGATCTGGAAAATCGCGTTGGTTGATCCGGAGCGAAGATGTTGTATTGTCCAGCTTCGTAATCTTCGGCAAGTACGAATCCGTTTCGATTCTGTCTTCTGTTTCCCCACAGCTCATGCCGTGCGTTCATGTCTCCAGCAATGATGAATTTATTCTGTCGTCGAGTGAGCATAGCCAGATCTCGCTTCAATGATACGCACGTACCATCTCGAAGATTGGTTTGTTTGGGGCAGTACGCTGCAATGATGATGATGGGTCCCATCATCGTTGTAATCTCAATTCCGATGGCTTATATGAGTTGCAATTTAAAGGCTGACAGAAGCCTGTGCTGAATGGATCGTTTAACGGCAATGGCAACTCCCCCTCCTCTGGTAGTTGCCCTGTCGAGCCTGTGAATCCTGTAATTGGAAATAAAAATAGAAATTTCAGGTTTAAGATGAGTTTCAGTTAAAATAGCAATATCGGCATTCTTCTCTTGAAGAAAGTCGGACAATTCAGCAGTTTTGCTCCTGAGTGAGCAAGCATTCCAATTTACTATAACCAACTCATTATATTGCATATTCGATGATGAATTTGCCTAAGGCGTTGATTTGATCTAACCGCGTTCTGCAGTTTCGTAGTTTTGTTGTCATTGTTTCAAAAATGACGATCAGTTGTTCAGCAGAAAATAAATCACCAGAGTCATCCTTTGCTTGTGGTTGATTATTGCCCCATCCAGGAAGGATTCTTGAGGAAGATTCTTTTTGTGATCCAGCGGCAAATTCGGAATATCCCTCTTCGGTGGGAGCCGTGGGAAATTAACTTCATCCTTCTGTGGAACATTCTTGCGCGTTGATTGTTAACGGGATGCCTGTTGTCGAATTTTTGTGAACTCAGCACGTTTGGGACACGATTTGCTAGTAGATGGATGGTCGCCATCACAGTTCACACATTTTACAGCGATGTCATCTAGTAGGCAATCGTTGGTATTGTTGGTTCGGCACATTTCCCGCACCGACTTTTCATGTGGCAATTCCTCGCTTCATTGCCGTAGTTCAAACAGTTCGTGCACTGTGTGACATCCCGTCGATTTTCGACCACGGTTCCCCTTTTATACGCATTCAGATGAATATATGTACCTGACTACCTCAAAATCGTCGTCCTTGCGCGAAAAAGCCAAGCAAATGTAAAGAGTTTTCCGTGTTGTTTTCAAAGTTTTAGAAAACTTAAGTTTTGAGTTGTTTGTGGTTATCTCACAATGTTCAAAATATTATCCTAAATTCCTGATCATATTTTTTACGAAATGGTGAAAGAATTATGTTGCTGCTGTTATTACAAGTCGAGATATTCACGATTAAGTTCTGCCCATTCTTCCATATGGCTAATTTTGAAAAGGCACCCATAGTAAAGTAAGTCTAAAACACTTTTTTTTGGGTAATTAATTAAATATAAAACATATTCAATTTGAGAAAAATACTAACAAACAGAACTATCCAAAGATTTGTAGCTATTCTCAAGTACAACTAACATAATCAATATTTCCGTCAATATCACACTTCATGATTTCAGGCTTTCTCATTGTATAATCCAGTGATTGTTAAATGTACTCGTATACTTCCACATTGACAGGACTTAAAAACAAATTCAACTTAAATCCTATTGAAATTAATAATTTTAGAACGATGATCCGAAAAACAAAATATGCAATATCAAACTACACTGTTACCGACGACACTGACAACACTTTTTCTACCACCCTGCAGTAATAAAAGTTTCAACAACTTGTACTTGCTTATGTCAATTTCAACCAATCACAAGCTGGTCCGAAACTGACTCTCGATGTGGATTAATAATTGTCAGGTCCTGTCCTAGCGTAAAACCACCCCTTTTTTGTAGGTAGCTCTGCATGGCACTAAAACCTGTGTTGCGGCCCGATTCGATTCTGTAAATTATTTCCTTTAATAAACAGATATGAGCATCGAAATGAAAATGGATTCTCCGCGGTCAACATTACCGCGTGCTTCCCGAGTGACCGAGTTTCGATTAACGCACTTTAGCGGTCATCATCAGAGTGGTCCTGGTCGTTTCGCGCTAATTTTGATATGCATTTTGGATCCTTGTTGATGGCCTCGTTCAAACTCAAACGGGTTCTATTTGTTGAGTTATGCGCTACAAAAGACTTAAATAGGTATTTCTATTATAATTTTGCACAACCCTACTTCGACATGTAACGAGCTGCGACGTTTATTTTTTTTTTTCCATCAAACCGCACAAACTACTTACGTGGAGAGAAATGTATTTTCAATTCCCGGTTGTCAAAGCTGATTATCATTTCACGTTTAATTTCCGGCAGTTCGGCAGGTTTAACTCGAATACAAACGATTACAGCTCTTTTGAAATCTTTATGAGTATGTGACAAAACAAAATCTACTGGAAAAACTGTCGATGTGAAATTGCGTAAATATGATTTTAATAAAAAAAACGCGGGCTATTAATGCCAGTGTCGTATTCAAACAGAAGAAAGTACGAGCAGCAGTTCAACATGAACCATGAACTGTGTTCACTGACGTATCGCAGACAGCCTTACAGTGATGATTTAAAGACGAAACACGTAGAAAAAAGAAATTGGTTTGTATCCAATGCCCAATAAAATCGCTTTTTCCAAAGAACTCTTCGAATGAAATATTCGGTAAATTGTACAAAACACAATTTCTAAAATTTTGTACAAAACTTATGTTTTTGCCACCGCAAAAATAAATCATTGTATTGCCTCCGAAGGTAATTGTGTTGAATAATGAAAACTATCAAATTTTGCACAGAACGATGGCTTTTACTGTGGTAGAAGAGGAACTTTTCAATTGACCTGATAATTTATATTTCATTTGTCATTTAATATTATAATAAATTCAGTGACAGTATGCCTTTGCAAACAATTTACATCCAATGATGGGTGTTTCTGTTTTTAAAATTATGGTTGACCGAATTTTTCGTTTAAATGGATTATACCGGAGGTGAAAAGGATAACCACCCAATAATAATCAAGAAAAAAAAAACTACCCACTACACGAAAGCCGTCCTATTTCCGGTTATCGTTAAGCTCGAGTTTCGCATCGGAAACTTACATCCAACAATCTCCGATGACCACATACCAAAAACTCGCTGGGATTAAATTCAGCGGGGCTTCTACAATTTGCGTGGTTCCCCCTATTACATCCGTGGATTATTTCAAATTATGCGATCATAGTTGATTTTATGTAGCGGTGAAAAAACAATTTGATATGAAACATAGAAAAAACCCTTATCCGACAGTCCTGAATTTGCCGTCATCGTTCTCAACCCATTCAAATACTGTGATCCTGCCGATCGACAGTAGGTTTCTCGCGGAAGTGTTTGAGAACGCTACACACGGCCGATTAAGCCAATTACTACGACTTCGCGGGTTTGTTTTACCTGGCCACCTAATGTTTCAAATACTGGACCAACATTACTTTTCGGTTTGAGGCTTACATCCAATATAACTTCTTCGAAACAAAATCAATCGTTATGAAATTTTCAAAACTAATATAGCGTTTACACTATTGCTGGCAATTTCTTGCTGGTAAAATTTGTAAAATTATAAACAACAATGGAATATATCCTAAGTACTTGAATCATCATTCTCATTTTTTATATCGATCCACATTACGCAAATGAATGCTTTTAACTGAGAAAAACATAAAATAGGGCAACGGCTCCCTATTTCATCTGAGCTCCTATTTCCATCTCATCCCTTCACCTCATAACTTTGAACATGAATAATATTTTACAACCTACCGGAAGCAAACTGTGAAATGTTTTAAAATGATTTGAAAAGCTATTGTCACACTTTCCTATTGAAAGAAATGGTTTTAAATTCTTCGGTGATCGTTTTTTTTCATATAAAATAAACTCACTTTTCAATTTAGGACACATTTTCGTCTCAAGATTTACAGTTTGTCATGTTTCTGAATATCTACTAATCGATTCGTCTCAAAACATGATCACTATTTCGCACAATTACACTACCATTGAATGCTGGATGACTTTATAATTATTTATGTTCACTTGCCACTTGTTTAGTTAACGATTAAAAACTTCAAAAATTACCCGACAAGCAATAAAAGTCTTCAAAAATATGAGATGAAAGTTTTTCACTTCGTTCACTTGATTGCGCTTTGTTTTCATCTCATTTGGTTTCGCAAAGTTGCCAAGTTATCTCATAATGCTACAAAACAAAAATTGTTTATCTTCTTCAAATTATCATCAAAAAGTATGTTTTTGGTATCCGTGACATTAGCTTAATTATATTATTGATATTAATATTTCAATAAAACTGTTTCAGCTTCGAATATTACCAAAAAGAACGTGTTAAATACTAATGAAATAACCATTGTGGCAAATCTAGTAGCACTGGTTTCATTCCGCTATCCGCCAACATAACGCTGTGAAGTGTGTGTGTGTGTGTTTCATCGGCTGTGCACAGAGATGCCAGATATTTTCATAGAAAATATGTATTACTTTGCATAGAAAGTCTATATCTGTTCTATCTGTTTTCAATAATAAAATGATGTTAAAAGATATTTCTTAAGATCTCCGTAAGCCATTGCCCCATTAATTAGATAATTCAACGAGTAAATTTTTTACCAATAATAATAATGTGGAAAAATCCTGGTGGGTACGGTTGTATCGTTTGAGTTGTATATCTGGCAGCGGTGAGGCAGTCGGTCACCAGAATGTCTGCCCAGCCATATTTTTCCAGCTGGCAGCGTTTAGTCAGCCATCTGGCAGCTTTTTAGCTGTTTTATAAATATTATTTGAATTTTCAAGAAATGTGAATCTATTCTCAACGTGGAGCAAGGCGAATGAAGCAGTAATATGAAATAGTTACAGTGATTTTAGTGGCTAAATCGGGGTTTGAAGGCGACGTCCTTACAAATGAGATGAAATAGGGAGCCCTTACCCTACGTGCGAAAAGTACAATATTTTCATTCCGTCGCCATCTTGAATTTTTTTATCAGCATCGCTTGTCGGCATTGAATTCAGAACGGTCAAAAATTTTCATGCTGGCAACATCCAGCAGATCGCAAGCGTTTACATTATGGTGGTAGCGTGCTTGAGCCAGCAGAAGTGTAAACCGGGCAGTGTTGGTGATTGCCGAAAATTTGACAGAAGCTGCTATATTGCTATCTATATTGTATACAACATTTTCAATCCGGTAGAAGATGCTACAAGAACTCGAGTCTCTCAATGCATGAACCGTGAGAGAATTTTGCTACATTTCTTCGCTTCATTTCATACTCTGAGTATTCAACGGCCCTTAAAAAAATTACAGTCTGATAATGATCGTTGCTGTGTGGAATTGCCCAAGAAAGAATCGCAAGTTGACAATTACCGCAAAAAATCGAGTCGATGATTCAACTTGATGATTCTCATACTAGGTTGCAATATTTCAAAACCCTTGTGTGGAGCATTCGCAGAAATTTTCATAGACACAACTTATACAAAGGTTATATGCACATAGTTAGAATAAGCGGCAATAGTAAAATGATTCTATCGCAATTGTCAACTGCCTGTATAGAATCGGATCGCGAAACGAGAATAAGCGAGTAAGCGTCCGTTTGTTGCTTCAGAGAAGATCCCCACAGCAGCATGCTAACCTTTGATTCTCAGAAATGTCATCGAGAGAAATTCGCTCTCGCACTGGTGTCGATTCTATGTTAAATGAGCCATGCCGGGTTTTTGTTGTTGCGATGATTTTCGTCTCTCTTTGATGGCACTGATTCAATCGTTGAAGAGTTGCCAGTGAACGTTCTTTGATGCGATAAAAGCCATCCTTGAAACCGGATATAAAAGAGGAAACATTTCAATCAATAATGCCAGATATTTATTTCAAAAATCTGTAATCAAGCCAAAACACAGTCCGTGAAAAATCTGTGCATGTTCCCCGTTTCATTATAGCTGATCGGAATCAGGTTTCACTACTTCCACCAGTGCAGTAAAACTTCATTCAATTCAATTGAAACCGAATGTGAAACACACACACACCATCTCTATACTGCAGTAAACTTCACACTCTGACACACACAACGTTCGGTGACGTACCGAACCGGCAGCATTCAGTTCTTCAATCGATTCTCTTCAAATCAAAGCTCAGTTTAACCACCGTCAGTTGATCTTGAGATCTCTTGAAGTAACAAAATATCTCTTTCAATAGTGTGAGAGCGGCCTTCAAATGAGGTTTATGTAAACATTCGAATTGGTTCAATATAATAAATGAAAGACAAACCAGGTATAAATAGACCTAAATTAATAGTTTCCTCCTTCAGTTTTCATTTTTGTTACTTTACTCTATTTATGATTCTATTCATTCGAATTTGCTCACTACCAAGAGCGAAGACAATGAAGCAGCTAGACAACTTGGTATCGATATGCTGACGGTCAGTGGCCAAAAATTTCAATTTCATCTGATATCATTCGATTGAAAATGAAATTTTACGACACTGACTTCCACAACCGCTCAGTAATATATTCATTTTCTCTCAGTTTCCCCAAGCAAATTAAAGACTTTTTGGTTCATTGGTGGCATTTTAAGAATCTGTGCGGAAAATTGAAAATCTGTGAAATACTGATTAATCTGTGAACCTGACATCCAGTGATGCCACTTTTCTCTGAGGTGAAATCCGTAGATTTGGTTTCAAGTGTAGTCATGCTCATAAATTTACATAAAATTATTATTATTGGTCGTTAAGACACAGTTTCAAAAAGATGTAAGATTACCTATATAATTTGACAAACCAACAAAAAAATATGAAGATAGTGTAACAATATTTCAAGTGTTTTTACGGATAATGGCCAGTACGTCATTCGTCACTTTGAAGAGTAATTTCAGAAGTATTGAAATCAATTAGACGAAAGATAAAAAAATTCCTTTTCGATTACTGTTACAACTGACTACCAGTGTGCGCCAACTCATCCAGTTTTCAGAAGGAACGCGAGATTTAATTATTTCCCGTAGATATCTGGAGAAATAATGCAAAATCCATAGATTTCAATAGGCTCATTCGTAGATCCGTAGGAAAGGCAGAAATCCGTAGATCTACGGATAAATCCGTATCCGTATGGCATCGCTGCTAACATCTGTAATTTCAATACGAACCAGAACTGTCAACTATTTTTTCAAAAATCTATATTTCGCGGAAATATCTATCTGTACAATTTCTATCTCGAAAAATCAAACTTCGATGTAGTGAGGAAACTGTTTTTGCACGATATGCCCTAATCACATGTTAGTACCGAAATTGAGTAGTTACCATCAATAATAATGAATAACTCTCACTCTAAACTCGTTTTAATTCGAGAGATCAGTCTTAAAGTCTTAATAAAAATTTGTAGCAACAGGTGCCATTTTTTGTTGTTAGTAGGACCGCGTATGTATATTTAGCTGTTCACCTGTATCTGTTGCAAGGGTGAGCCGCTTAATACAAACGGTTTTATGTATAAAAAAAAACCGAAATGATAAACGGTTCTCTTGGTTGTGCCAAGACAGGCATTGTGTCCAGCAGTGCTCCGTATTGTGCTTCAGGTGAAACAAATTTTCACTCAGAATTTTAGTGCTAATTACTCAATTTTTGGCTCATGTACAAATGAAGCATTATTTAGTAAATAAATAGATTTTACCCAAAAACATCGTTTCTAGGGGAAGAACTCAAATAAGGAGTTACTGAAATTTGAGTACCGAAAGAGTTAGAGTTGTTTCACTTTTTCTGTAGATGAGTATGATTTCGCTATCATTTTTCAATTCGTATAAGAGAACTGTAACCAATTATAGTTTTCGAAAACCAATTAGAGCTTCACAAAGCAAAAATTCAAAAATTCCAAGCCTTCTCAGTTGTTGTAGATTAAATTACGAAAGGTTGAGTGTTTATTGTTTTACGAAAATCGATCCAGTTTTGGAATGATTGGTGAAATTCGCAACGCACGCATTTCACTGAATTTCGCCTTAAAGTCTGAGGCCAGCGTGTTTTAGAGGGCTATTTTCACGCTTCAAATCTGATTTTCTCAGAATCGGTGACGAATATCAAAAAACCCAACAGGCAATCGCTTAGCAAATTAGTTTAGATTATTTTGTGAAAATTTCATAATATAAACATATATGTTGTCGCGAAAGAAATGAAGTGAATGTTATTTTTGTGAAGGTAAGTCGATTTCTAAGCACGCGCCATTGTTTATGCTACAGTTTCCTGGTAACGTAACGAAACATGAGAGAGAAATGAAATCGACACAGAAAGGCTGCCAAACAAGCGGTTGCTTCATTGGGTTTTATGTGATGTACCTAGTCAAACTTGTAATCGATAATATCAAACTTTCTTGGCCACCCGGCCCATCGAGAGTCATTCTGCACATATGCGAGAGAGCATGGAGAGAAATGTAATACGCATAGCGAGGCACGTGGTTATACGCGACCTACTGGCCTCAGCCCTTAATGGTTTACTTATAATCTTAGGAATACGCTATTGTTGAAAAACACAAAAGCAGTTGGTGAATCTTCAAGTAAAAAAATATCCGTTTATTTAGGAAACCAAACCAGACAAACTGATGTTTTTTCTTTTGAATGTTATGCTAAACGAAAGCGAAGAAAACTGGATTTCCGTTTTGCAACCATGGCCGTTTTTCCTAAGATTGTGAATTGCCCCTTAACAGGCATGAAACATAACGTGATTCATTATTGAACAGTCGTAAAAACACGGATAATTCTCATTCTGTAAAGGAATATTTATTTTCTGTCATTATTGCATCACTATTCAAACTGAAGGTTTATGACCGACCAACGTGTGCAAATCGGTTTATATGTTTGTGGTGGGCCAAATTCGTGCTACTGTGTAAATCAATATTTGATTAAAGTGTTAGGCATTATTATTATGGCAGGTAATAAAATTATTAGCATAATGTTCCAATGGATGCTCCCACCAAATATCCGTCATTTTTACTGCTACTGTACGGAACTGAAATGCTTCCCATGAATTTTAATCCTAGGAAATTAATTTTACGCGAATACCTAAACTGTTTATGTGTTGATGCGCGCTAATTTACCGCTAGTTCCCGGTACGGTTGGAGTGTGGAGAGCATCGCGTTTGCGGTAATTTGCGCACTTGACACGAGCTCAACGAGCCGTAATTAGTGAAAGTGGACATTTATATAACGAGCGAATAGCAAACCGGTGTACCCTGCTGCAGGCAATAATTTTAAAGCTGACTTGAATTGATTTACTAACCGGGTTTTCTAATTCAGAAAATCCGCCCCCATCACATCCACTTCAATTGAAGATTATCAATCGGCAATCAATTTGAATACTGCAGTGGCTCATGTCATCCATAAATAGATCAGTACCAGTCTAACAACCGTGGGTCGGCCTCCACCGAAATTGACAACGTATGAGATATTAGAGTAAATAGAGTTCAGATCCGAAAAAAAAACATGGATTCCACTTGCGCCGAAAGCCATTGCAGAAACGAAACATAAATATATTATTTATGTCAATCGGTGAATACGATATTCAATAAAATTTGCCCTCCGAACAAAAACTCTGCCAGAATGAATTCCTGCTATTTGTGAATCGGTGCTGTGCTGTGCACTGAGCTTTACGGCTTAGGACTCTTCAGCTTCAACGAGTATAGCTCTGGGAATCCCCGGAAATGGGCTCTTCGATTTGTGCCCACGTGACCGCAAAACTGACGCTTGTTGCAAATGTATTTCAGTGTGCGGAACATTGGGAGATTGGCGCTGCCACAATTTCATTCAAATGGTAAACGTTTTTGATGGTAAAGTATACAAAATCAATTCCAGAAGTTCAACTCATAGTGTTTTTAATTACTACCATTACGGGCACATTTACGGGGGGGTCCGGATGTTAGGATTGTGCTCCGATAATGGCCACCCATTTCGAGAGGGATTCACACTTGAGCCAGTGCCGGGAATTGATTCCGTTCGGGAGGCGCAACTGCCTGTCCGGTTTAAACAATCATTGGGAATAGGAAGGGGAATTATTTTTTTTGGGCTATTTTGGATTTTCACTTCCAATTGTATCGTTGTTAGAGCAATTTAGATTCGGATTGAGTGTTGGCTTTCGACCGAAAACGTTTTGTTATTTATTCTACAAATAACACGAATTTGATTCATTCTACTCGTGTTCAATTGTGCTTTTGGTGTTTACGATTTTTAATGTTTGCTTTGAAAAAGGATTTTAAACGTTTCAACAAAATTTTCGTTGAAAGTTTTGAACTTTACTTTTTTCAATTGTGAGTAAAATCTCCCACTTGTTGATTCAGTGATGAATTGAACATCTCAAATGGAACCCGGAGGGCCGAGTGTCATGAACTAGGACAGTTCTCAACGTTTTGTATATCATGGACTGCTTTGATATTATCTTGGATCTCCATAAACTCCCCCCAGGTCAATTCGATGTTATGCTTTGCATGTTTTGAGCTTTGCAAGAAAATGGAAATCATCATCATGATAAAGTAAACACTGCTATATTGATTTTCAATAAAACGAAACATTAAGTCAAAAACAGAAGTCAAAGCAAAGGCTGGCAATTATTGTACTATTGTAA
The DNA here is from genome assembly GCF_030247185.1 of Malaya genurostris. Lineage (NCBI taxonomy): Eukaryota > Metazoa > Arthropoda > Insecta > Diptera > Culicidae > Malaya > Malaya genurostris. The sequence goes on along the minus strand of NC_080570.1, from coordinate 40,675,892 downwards.
TTTTCCCTTGTGATGCGACAAGATAGCGACAAAATACCGCAAAGATAGCGAAACTGTCATTTAGAGTGCCTACACGCTTAGAAAAAGTTACTCAGAGTTTGAGTAATAGTTACTCATTTTCAAATGATACATGGACACGTCAGAAATTGAGTAGTTATCATCAATGATATTGAGTAACTCCTACTCTAAATTTGAGTTTAACGCAAGAACTCGTTTTTTTTGTTACTATTCGCAAGATCAGTCTAAAAGTAGTAATAACCATTTGTAGCAACAGGTTGTATATTTTGTTAGTGAGATCGCGTATTTCAAGGGTGAGTCGCTCAACACAAACGGTGTTGTGTCTGCAAAATCCGGAATGATAAACTACGTGTTGTTCTTTAGAATGGAAACGAATATGCTCTAATGACATTTATGAGGAATGAGTGTATGATTGTCGCCCGAGCATAACTGACATGTATGTTAATTTGCGATTGACACACTACTCCAAGCAACCACCACTTGATATAGTATTGAGTTCAATTACTTAATATTTTAATACAATACACTCAGAAAAGAAGCAATTTTTTGCAAATTTGGTATATGTGAAATAAAATTTCACTCAAAGTTTGAGTGATAGTTACTCTATTTTTGGTACATGTACAAATAAAGTATTACTCAGTAAATGAGTAGATTTTACCCAAATATCGTTTCCAGTGGACGAACTCAAATTTGAGTAACTTCGGAGTTACTCTAAATTAGAGTGGTTCCACTTTTTCTGTAGATGAGTGAGATCTTACTCATTTTTGAGTAACTGAGTAGCGTGTAGTCACTCTACTGTCATTCGCATCGATTCAACCCCTTCGTGATCACAAACCAGGGAAATATATTTTTAAATTGACCGTTAAATCGACGACACGACCTGCCACTCGACTATCAAAACTGTATCGCAAATCTAACTACCCCTCAGTAACTGGTAATGTCAAAACGGAATCGCTTGAAAAAATGTTGAAACTCGCAACACAAGTTGGTAAATTATTGATTTTGAAAAACAGTTACCAGTATCCTTGGAAACCACATATGGAATGTAAACATAAACAAGAGATTCTCACTTAAAACGGAACCGTTGAGTGTAGTTGGCCCGCTGGTAGGTATTAAATTTATTCTTTCAGAATAAATTCTGCCATAGCGATTGTGTCGTATGCCGCTTTGAAGTCAATGGCGCGACACTTCTGGAGTACTTATCTCATAACGAATATGTAATTCGTAGTGGCGTACCGTACCGGCAACGCAAATTATTTACCACCAAAAAATTGATTTCGGTTGTTTAAGGCAATAAAAAACTTATCGTGTGTTATCTTCAGAGGGAATATATTCATCTAACTAAGCATTTATCACTTTCATAACGTTCCCAGAAATACTTACATTCCTCGTTAAAACTTTCAACTTTTTATGTCGTCTATTTTGAAGTCCAGCCTTAAGATTTAATAAAAATGTATCTGTACTAGAACATTTTTGCGTTGGAATCTGAATGACCTGTAAAACGCAACGAATTGTCCGGACTTCGCTAGGTGTCAGCCGATTGAATGTAGACTTTTTGACAACTCGCTTCAGAGAACTTCACTAGTAATGATACTAACCGATCCATCATGATTTCTTTTTTTGAGATCGAACTAAAAAACACAAAGCGCTTAGAAATCCATTTATACGAAGATAACCACTCACCAAGCATCGGCGTTTGACAAACTTTATATACAATTCAGCCCTCGAATGAATTATTATTGTTAATGATGATGTAAATGATTTTGAATAATCATGAAATGTGGAATTTTTCCACAACTGTTTCAAACTGTTTGTTTATTTATTCGGGTGCTCCTTAGTAACTAGCTCATAGCAACTTAAACAGTGTTGCTCGAATAGTTAGTTTTTGTCATTTTCAAGGGGTCGCTATATTTATGGTAACTGGTGGTAAATCGCTCACGAACACTTTTTATTCCGATTTTTCTTCGGAGTGTCTGGTCGTGTCGTCGGTTAAATGACAATGATTTTTATTTTTAATTATACAATGATATTTTGTATTATTCGACGTTTTGATCTTCAAACCCTCGTGCTTTCACTCGATAGATTATAAATTTCATAACTATAAAAATAAACTACTATATAAAAATTGTATATCGTCTACTTTAAAAATTCAGTCGTCTTTGACAAATACATAGATGCTTTCAGTGAACAAACAAATAACTCTTGGCGCTAGAGAATATTACCTTTTAAATCTGTAATTGCCTTCAATCCACCAGACGATTTATTTATCTATTTGCTCTAATGATATAACAGTGCTGTAAACTTCAGTACAACAGACAGCGAAGGGGTTAAAACAACTGCTCGACTTCTTGCAGAGATGCCAGGTAAAATTTTCACGAGTCCATACTAGAAATCCTCCAAAATTTTCTAAGTATGACGAGGAAAAACAAACAAGAAGCTTAACATAATTTTAAAAGTCTCTTAATTTGACGATTTTGTATATAAAATTTTAAAACTTGGAAAAAGACAGCTAAATTGTAAAGTCTGCTTACAAAAGAAATCGGAAAATTTACATGCAAATCTTTAACCTGGCACCTGTGATTCTGACGCTCATTACACAGACTAACAGACATGACAGTATGAGTCAATTTTCATAAAAATAATTTTTCGTGATGCACTAGTTCCACCTATATTGTACTGCGCGAATTATTTACTATCGGTACACATCTTGTGTTATGTAAAAGTTTTTTACTAGTTGGTTCCCCCTCGTTTGTCAACACCGATCAGCTGCTTACAGGGATGCCTGATTTCATCATAATATTTGAAAATGAATCGTCACAATAAATTATTGGATTACACTCTTATAAGCCGCTACCTAATTTTGGGTCAAAACCTACTTAAAATCAACTAAAGTGCATCTCCTCAATTTTTAGTAACGAGTGATGACCTCAAAATTTAGGTAACTGTAGGTTTAGTACAAATGTTAGGCCATAACAAAGCACGCCACCCATTTTTACCCATCAACTCAAAGTTTGAGTAGATAACGACCTAATTTTGGGTAGCTTATAAAAGAGCTCGACAACCCGCATAGCGTTTTGGCTACCTGGGCAGCCATGGCCACCAGTAGGGTACCAAAATTGATTCAGTTACGGTTGTCAAATCCAATTTGACAAAAAAAAGTCGCCTGTATCCAAGTTAGCCGAGCGTTTTCATCTTCTCACCTTCGCTGAAAATGTCAAAGATTTCAATGTGGAAAAATCCTGGTGGATACGGTTGTATCGTTTGAGTTGTATTTCTGGCAGCGGTGAGGCAGCCGGTCACCAGAATGTCTGCCAGCCATATTTTTCCAGCTGGCAGCGTTTAGTCAGCCATCTGGCAGCCATGCGTATGCGGGAATGAGTGATTTCTCCTCAAAAAATAGGTAGAAATGATTTTCAGTGTACGTTGATAATATATTTAACATTTTTAGCGATGTTGGAAGGTAACCATTTATTTTTCTCAAAGTTGTTTATCTAGACTATTTTTGATTGTGTTGGTAATTTTCACCCGAAATTAAGTGGCGGCAGACCAGAAGTAACCCACTTGTACGCAGCGGGCAGATTTCTCTCCAGACAGCTGGCTATGTCTGCCAGCCATTTTCGCCGGAATTCTGCCAGAGTTCCGCAAAAGTCTGGCAACAATGCAACAACCGTTTCCGGCAGAGAATTTCGCCTAGCGGTTATTAACGGTTATTTTCTGTCGGATTCTTGCCATACAAGATTGGCAGAACCGTTTTGAATCAGTTCTAAATTTTTAGCGTATTAGTTTTATTTTTTCAATAAAAGATACATATGAAAGGCAATAAGTTATTGCCCTTCATATATACTAATCATGGAAAATGTTATTGCAAATAACATTGCTTTCTCATTACCAAACATACCCATATTTCAATCTCATTTACCTCGTTTCAAGATTAGTTTTTTGTACGTACATGCGGGATTGACGAATATCAAATGAAGTCGAATAAAAAAAAAAAATAAAAAAGAAAGAGGAGGGAAATAAACAAGACACGTACGGCCAGATAATGACGCAATTTCGCCTGGACAATTTTGACAGATGTCGGAATGCAGCCAGCCTTCTGACGGTTGCCAGAATTCCTTACAAGTGGGAAGTAGATATTGTATCAAAACGGGTTCGATTTAGTATTGTGTTGATGGCTGAGAAGTAGGCACAATTCTGTATATAGTTTTGGCAATATGTATTAAATCTGTATCCTGCATGAAATTCGCATGGACGTATACAAATCACTACACTACAGGTAATTAAGTATGAATGGCAACTCTGTTGGATTAAAAAAAATAAATAAACACAGTTTGGATGACAGACAGGATGTTTTTGATAGGGTAACATGACGCCATCATGCCATATGCGAGTACTGTCCCAAGTAAAGGAATATTCGAAATGAGCGTTAAAATGATTGAAGAATCTAATTTGAGTGTCATGTCTGTTAGCCTGTGCTCATTATGTCGCTATTCTGCGGCGATTCCGTCGCATTCTATGCCTCGCTGAAAACCACAAAACTTCATCAGTGAGTTCAACTCATCCGCTAATCGGTTTAAGGGATGCCAGGTCATTTTTTTCAAAAATCTGTGATCAAACCCAAAACCTGTCTGTGAAAATCTGAATTTCCAGACATGACAGTCACGATCTTTTTTTGGCACACATCCGTGAAACTGGCACCAATGGTGATAAATTTGTTGCACTGCTGAGTTCCCATCATCGCATTCATAATGCAAATGTCAAACCGTGAGAACCCTTTCGATACGTTAGCTCATTTGTACACGCAGAGAAATGGAGCATGTTTAAAATAACAAAACAGTTAGTAGAATTTTTAATATGATTTATGTTCATTTCAAGCTAGAATATGATTATTTTGAACCAATTTATCCCTTAAATATAAAAAATGTTCACTGCTTGATTTAAATCTAAACTTTGGTTTAACCAAACGAAAACTTTATTTGCTCCCAATGAATTTTGTTGTTGAAATAAATTAACTATTTATTACATGTCAACCAAAGTTGAATTGACGTTATCGAAATATCCGTGTTGACTCAATCCTGCTGTACCTTTATTTCTTAAAAAATAGGTTTAATTTATCGCTGATCTTATTTGTGTACTGATATAACTAAGTTTACTGTTCAAATGAACCGTAATAGTTTTATTTCCAGTAGACAAGAGCATATTTCCCGCGAGAAAAATCCAGGGCATTTTTTTTTATCTCCCGCTGATAAAGTTTTTCACAAGTTTTATATATTTCTGATATTACATCTTTTAAGATTTTATCTGATCAACAATTCTTCTCCATGTAACTCGATCCATGGCTGCTTGCCTCCAACCACGTCGGCGCCCGATACTATCCAGGTTTCGCTCCACTTGGTCCAGCCACCGTGCACGCTGCGCTCCTCTTTGTCTTGTACCTGCCGGATTAGAGGTGAACACCAACTTGGTGGGGCTGTTGTCCGGCATTCTCACGACATGTCCCGTCCACCGTACCCTTCCAGCCTGGGCTACTTTCCGGATACTTGGCTCACCGTAGAGTTGCGCTAGTTCATGGTTCATTCTTCTCCTCCACACTCCATTCTCCTGCACACCACCGAAGATCGTTCTCAGCACCCTCCTTTCGAAGACTTCGAGTGCTTGCAGGTCCCCCTCGAGCATTGTCCACGTTTCGTGCCCGTAGAGAACCACCGGTCTTATCAGTGATTTGTACATGGTGCACTTCGTGCGGGGGTGAAGTTTCCTGGATCTCAATGTTTTGTGGAGTCCATAGTAGGCACGACTTCCGGATATAATGCGCCTCCTGATCTCCCGGCTGGTGTCGTTGTCCGCAGTCACCAGTGAGCCAAGATAGATGAACTCGTCGCCGTCGATCGTTATACTGCTGCCCAGACGTTGCCTATCGCTTTCAGTTCCGCCAGCCAGCATGTACTTTGTCTTAGACACATTTATCCTCAGTCCTACTCGTGCCGCTTCGCGCTTTAGTCGGGTATACAGATCTGCTACCGTCTCCTTGTTTCTACCGATTATATCCACGTCATCAGCGAGGCACACGAATTGTCCGGACTTCGTGAAAATCGTGCCCTGCATGTTGAGCCGCGCTCTTCGCATAACTCCTTCAAGTGCGATGTTGAACAGCAGGCAGGACAACCCATCACCTTGTCTTAATCCCCTACGTGATTCGAACGGTTCCGAGAAACCGCCCGCAATCTTGACACAACACTGTACACCATCCATCGTAGCCTTAGTCAATCTTGTCAGCTTCCCAGGGAAGCCGTTCTCGTCCATAATTTTCCATAGCTCTACACGGTCTACCGTGTCGTATGCGGCCTTGAAGTCGATGAACAGATGATGCGTCGGGACCCGGAATTCACGGCATTTTTGGAAGATTTGCCGTATAGTGAAGATTTGGTCGTTTGTTGATCTGCCGTTGATGAACCCGGCCTGATAACTCCCGACAAATCCATTTACCAGTGGTGATAGGCGCCGGAACAGGATCTGGGATAACACTTTGTAGGCGGCATTTGACACTGTGATTGCCCTGTAGTTTGCACAGTCCAATTTGTCACCTTTCTTGTATATCGGGGTGATGACCCCTTCCTTCCACTCCTCCGGTAGCTGTTCTCTGTCCCAGATCTCTTCGATTATTCGGTGCATGCATTCCGTCAGTTTCTCCGGTCCCCTTTTGAAGAGTTCTGCTCCTAGACCATCCTTACCAGCTGCGTTGTTGTTCTTGAGCTGTTGGATAGCCTCCTTGACCTCGTTCATAGTGGGCACTGGTACATCTCCGTCGGCTGCGACACTGACATAATCTTCCTCCTCCAACGCCTGATTGTCCGCCTGTGCACTATTCAGATGTTCATCATAGTGCTGCCTCCACCTTTCGATCACCTCACGTTCGTCCGTCAGGATGCCACCTTCCTTGTCTCTACACATTTCGGCTCGCGGCATGAAGCCGTTGCGAGAGTCATTCAGCTTCCTGTAGAACGCCCGTGTATCCTGAGAACGATACAGCATCTCCATCTCCTCTCTCTCCGACTCTTCCAGGTGGCGCTTTTTGTCCCGGAAAAGGCGAGTTTGCTGCTTCACAAGTTTTATAAAAAACGTTCATCTGCTTCTTTAATTAACTAAGAGATTTTCAATAATTCAAACGTATGTATCGATAATTGGAAAGATTTTGAAAATTGGATAACATTACATAACACATTTTCATTGCAAAAAAATTCATGCAGGATCTCCATTTTGACTGAGGGAGCACCGAATCGTTGGATGCTATAAAAATTAAACAATCAGGGCTTGATAGTGGGGTATGTAAATAATTCCATCGTCTAGCGACAAAACGGCTAAGTCTTGAAAAAATGCAAAATTAAAAAAATGGTATATTAGGAAATTGAAAACAAATAAAAGTTCTGTAAGTAGCAGAAACTTTACGTCTGCTTAGCGGTTCAAATTGAACTGCCGAGTTTTGCATAAAGCAGTTCAATTTCAACTGCTATGCACTGATGAGTCAAAGACGAAACGTAAACATATCTAATAAAAGTAGTATCGAAATTTACTTCGTTATTAGCACGAAAGAAATAATTTTATTCCTGAAATCAAACAAAAATGTATGGTTTCAACAATCAAAAGCGTTAGTTGAAATAACTAATTTCAAGGAAATTTATTTCAACTAAAAGGTTTTGTGAATTTAAAGCATTACAATTATTGACTTCAACTAGAGTTCGTTTCGTTTAAAACTATATTTTAAGGTGAATTTACTGTGAAATTGTTTGTCAAGAGATTGACAGGAACGCGCAAGTAAAATATTTGTTATTTTTATCAAACTGTTTATTGAAACAAACTAATCCACCGAGAAATATAAACGATCATGTTTTGTAGTTTCAATTAGCAATATTTACAATATCAAACCAGATTTTCTTTTGTCACTATTTCAACATAAATATTCGTTGGGTGAAACCCAAATTTGGTTATTTTTACAATTTTTTTCTCTGCGTGTATATATTGAGATTTCTTGGCACACTTTGGTCGAAATGATAACAATGCAATCAATCTCGCGCTCCACCAAGCGGTGAGTGCGGTCATTTTAGAAGGTACCGGGAACGGACCAGATTTTTTTAGATATTTGTAAGCACATACATGTCTTCATTATTTATCTTTGGTCAAACTATGTACAAAGAAATTTTGACCAGGTTTCATTTTCTGCGAGCAAAACAAAAAAAAACCAGGCCTCACCACCTGTCGTCTAGAGGCCAAAACCGTAAAGATCTGGTGAGATCTGACGAAATCTGGCGAATTCTGTAAAATCTGGAAAAAAAATCTGGTTAGTTGGAGTGTCTGTCGAAGCGAGAAATATCTGGCATTTGCCAGATAAATCTGGAATGTTGGCAGCGCTGGTAGCATCACTGAGCGAGTTGAGTAACTGGGGAAACCATTTGGATACCCTCTCAGTAGGCCGTTCTATTTTGTTGGCCGTTGAGCGCTTGTTGAACGACATACTGCACGAAATATTCGTTCAGTTTGCTGGAACGGTTTGTTGTTGTTTTTTCTCTTTCAAAAATAGTGCGAAAATTAGGTGTTGCTTTCATATAGAAAATTATTTGTTATTCTACGTGAAGTAGACGTACTGTGCAGGTATGTAGTGTTAGTTTAAAAAAATAAGTGGAATAAACTTCAAAAATTCTCCAGTAAAACTAGTCCAACGGGGCTCCAACTCCTCATATTAAAAATGACTCAACAACGGACCTCTGTCTGCCGGGTTTGTTGAACGAAAAACTAGCATTCGGTTCAACGGTCTGTATCAAAATCGGCAAACGAAGGTCCCGTGTTGGCCCACTCCAGAGTGGGAAAAAACAGGAAACCTGCAAAGAAATCGGGAACCATGTAAAAAGGCAACAAACAAGAGTGAAATCACATCTGAAAGCTCAGCATTGATTAGCTGCTGCTCGTTTTGCCAAAGTCGACTTTATAGCGACTAAAATGCCAATTAGCGGTTAAATGCTATCATAATGTGGCTTTTGACCGTGCTTTCGTTCTGATTTACTACAAACATGTATAGACTGGTCTAGATCTTCTAATTATAATAACAATTTACATTTACCAGTTACGGCTATTACGAGTCATTGAATATCCTGTATTATCTTTGGTTTAGTCATCAAAAATGATCGCTTAGGGGCCAAGTTATCGTTGCAAGTGATTATGTATCATTTGGATCGGATACAATCTGTTGACGCAAAAGTTGAGGTTGTTTTATGCCTGTTGAAAAGTGAAAGTTTCAAACTGAACTAGCTCCAGTGGGCTTTTCCCCTGCTCCACAATTAAACAATTGGGAACAGTTGGGAAGGTGACGGCCGAAGTTCGCTACTGATTTGTGTCGCACTCTGAATGCAGAGAAAACTGCAGGCTTGTTTGTTTTTTTTTTGTTGTAGAAAAACATTTTTTCGCTTGACTAACAAAGCCTTTGAACCGTTTCGACCGAACTGAATACAAAAAAAAGCACAAAAACTTCAACAGTCCTGATTAGTGTTCATCTCGTTCTCCACTTTGTTTTTCGTTATTTCTCGTATAATTAGAATAAAATTTCATCTTTATGGTGTTGTCTCTTGCTAATGGCAACATACAGTCTCCTTGAAGTACACGCAAGAAGTCGGGGTGCGAACAAAAATATAAGGAAGATCCTCGTTCCGTTCTCGTTTTGAATAGCAGGGCGGCAGAATGTGGAACCGTTCGTAGAGAAATTTCCCATTGCAGTCAGCTTAATGAAAATAAAATCGTGGCGTAGAGAAAAAAGAAGCATTTTCTATATGCGCTATTAAGTATGTTTATGAGCAAATTTGGTAGCAGCCGCGTCTCCCTCCCACAGTATCCCACAGTGTGTAGATGTCAGGTCCTAGACGCGCTAGCCGTCGTCGTCGCAGTCACTTGAAAAAAAAGCATTTGGCTGCCTCGGAAAATTGTCGCGAGTGAAGATGCTGTTTGACGGACCAACAAAAAGGGGTTGTGAGGGAAATACACTTCATTCGACACTGAGCAGACCTCCCGGTTCTGTTCTCCAACGAGCTTGAACTGAACTTTTGGGGTACTTAGTAGTAAAAGTTTAATTAACAAAAATGTGAAGGGAAACACTCGGCAGGCGCTAGTGTGTGGGTGTTGGTCTGAGTATGTGTGCCCTGGAACAGGACAAACATTTTCTAGCTCCGCTGTGTGTGTGTGTTCTGGAGAACAGTAGTGGGAAATATTTTTGGCTTGGTGATTCCGCGAAAGAAAAAAAGCGGGAGACTAACTTTTTAAATTACATGACTAATAGTCAACCCGGTTTTTTTTTCTCTGCCATATCGTGTGATTGTAGTTCCCGAAACTTACGTCGCACACTGTAACGGAAACCTTCGCGATGCCTTGGCACAGAGACTTTTTGATAATTAAAAATGTTCACAACTTAGGCTTGTCGCACGTACTGAGCCACCCGCCGAGTCGCGTATGTTGTGTGGAAAATTACTGCGTGACGACATCAAGCGAAAATGCTTAAGGACACATTTGCGCGTGTTTCAAATCAGCCGCTTTTTCGTTTCTACGTTAATTGCACGAATTTCGACTAATTAGGCTATGAAACAATTTGCCGTTCCAAGAGGGGGGGGGGGTCGTGGGCGGTGGGGTGCTACCGAAAAAGCCCAGGGAAATCGAATTTGAAGCTTGATTGAAGAATCGGAAAGAAGCTGTCATATTCGATTACTTAATTATGATGCGTAATGTTTTTTTTTGCTAATGACTTATGATATATAAGAGTCACGTGAGTTCGAACAGACGGATCGTGCTCGAAAACTTCCCTATAAGAAATTTGACAAAATCCTTAAATGTGCACTCTCCCGACGAAATTGATTGCTTCAAGTTCGACCGGCGAAACTGCCGACTCAATTGATCTACGTTGTCTTAGTGGTTTCATTTCGTCTATTCGAATCGAGTAATCAATCGAAAAAAAAAATCGATTTCGTCGGTCGTCGCACAGTGGTTCAAAACTGGAAAAAGACGGTCAAAAGTCTGTACTGACTTTCACTGATTTTTAAGAGCTAACGTGTCTTCGAAGGAATTTTACAAGATAATATTACGCTTCTTTTGAAAGTTGCACCTTAACTTTTAGTAAGGGGGCAGTACCAATTTCGAGCAAAAATAATTTTTTTTTTCACAAAAATTTTGAAGAAAAAAACATTTGAAGTATTTTTGCTGAAGATATAAATAATGTAAAAAAGTTATTTTTTGAGAAATATTCACTTTATTTTTAAAACTGATTTTTAGATTCATCTACGATTTACCTCTATTACCTAAGTATCTACTACAAAGCTCATGCTTGCACGCCCAACTTAAGCAAATTGTTGTGATTTTTATTATGTTTACTTTTTGACAATTACCAATATTAGAAAAAATCTAAGTGGAACTCGATGCTATTTTTTAGGCCTTTTCAAAATTAGTTTTAAATTCTGAAATTCCGAAAAATTATTCAAAATTCAACACATATTAAAAAACCTGTTTTAATCCACCTAGTGGTGTAATGATGTCTTTTTCATACCAATCATACTATGATATATAAAACTGTGGTATTATTTAAAATAATTTTCTTCGATTCTTAAAATAATAACCGAAATCGGTTTATTGGACCTATTGTCTATTGATAAAATCTATCAATTGGAGAAAATTCGAGGTCGATTTAGAAAACTTTTTACGGGTTTTTGCCCTTTTCAGTGATGGTATACCCTATATTTTCGGATCCGGAAGTCGGATGGTTCATTCAATCTGTTAGAGAGGGATAGATGTCCATTTGGAAGAACGAACAAAATATAACTCGCTCTTCAAGAGCCGCATAAGGCGCTGGTCTTACAACCCAGTTGTCGTATGTTCGAGCCCCAACCTGGAAGGATTCGTAGTGTCAGTAGAATCGATGTACCAGCCATCCCACTTAGAAAAAAACGTTCAACGGTGGTCCTTCATTGGTCCAATACGTTGGATCATTGGTCCAATGAAGTCCAATCAATCGTTCAACGGGAGGCCAACACGGGACCTTCGTTTGCCGATTTTGAAACAGACGGTTGAACCGACCAAATGCCATTTTTTTTCGTTCAACAAACCCGGCAGACAGAGGACCATTGTTGAGTCATTTTCAATATGAGGAGTTGGAGCCCCGTTGGACTAGTTTTACTGCAGAATTTCTGAAGTTTTTTCTACTTATTTTTTAAACTAACACTACATACCTGCACAATACTTCACGTAGAATAACAACACATTTTCTTTCTATGTAAAGGTAACACTTAATTTTCACACTATTTTTGCAAGAGAAAAAACAACAACAAACCGTTCCAGCAAATTGAACGAATATTTCGTGCAATATGTCGTTCAACAAGCGCTCAAAGACCAACAAAATAGAACGGCCTGCTGAGAGGGATGCAATGGTTCTGTACACTCTGAATCGGCTGCGAAGTCTGTTGAAACAGAAGGTCAAATTCCACTACAGGAATGTAATACCAAGGCTATACTTTCTTCAAGAGCCGAAGATCCGTTCAGCTCGTAGCGTGTTTCCACCTTACCAGCAGGGATGTCAGGTCATTTTTTCAAAAATCTGTGATCAAGCCAAAAACCTGTCTGTGCAAAATCTGTGCACGTTTCCCAGTTTCCAGAATAGCTGATTGGAATCATTTTAGTAAGCAAAACAAGGTCTCACTATTTCCTACCGCTCTGTAATTTTTGGTGCTAATCTGTGATCAATTTCAGAATCTGTGTAAATCTGTGACAATTTTCACAAATCTGTGAAAATCTGTGTCATTTTTTAAATCTGTGCAAAAGGTTGAAAATCTGTGAAATACCGATTAATCTGTGAACCTGGCATCCCTCCTTACCAGTGCGGTGAACTGGTGAGCTGCGGTTCTTTTAAAAAGAGCTGTGAGCTATCAGCTCACTTTAAAGATTCTATTCACTGAAATAGCTCAGGAGCGAATTACCCATCTCTACGCACACTGCAAAAGTGATTTACAGAAATAGCAGACGCGTGACGCCCTCCGTTTCTTAACCATTCATGGTTTCAGCATGGCCATAGTGAAAATGAGTCAGACGAATAGTACTCAGGATATTCTCATTGGAAAATAAATTGGATTAGGAATATATTTTCCTATAAGTATTGTAAAAGTTTGCTGCATTAAGTTGCATATTTTGCTTCGGCACAAGGTTTCCTAGGTAAAAAAAGGTAAAATGATGTTTAACTTTTCCAGAAAAGAATAAACCTATGCATTACCTTCTACAAAATTATGGGATTTCATATTCTCTACAATTATTCCAAACAAAGTATGTATAAAAAAATAACTTGAAACAAGTTATGAATAAAAAACTGATTTTAAAGGAGGTTGCCGTGAAAACGGTGCGACCTAGACTTTTGGTATATTCGACAAAGTAAATTATTTTCAATAGTTCTAAAGCTTTGTGGAAGAAAAAATTTCTATCTCTTCAGAAAAAATAGTTATGGTTATATTTTTTTGTCAAAGTAGGCCATGAACAAGTAGGGATGTAATCAAATTACGCGGTATATATTTGTAAATAATTTCTTAAAAGCAACTATATACATTAAAAGAACCGTTTGGCAGCTACTGATTTATGTCCATTTATTTTTATTTATTTTATTGATTCGAACCACTGTGCGTCGCGTCGATAGTTGTCTAGGTATAAGAGTAGACGCTGCAATTTAAAAATTCGCCTGTTTTAAAGTTTGGTAGATTCACCCGGCCAAATCAGAAAAAAATTATGAATTTTACAGGTGACATAGTTCTACAAACGATACAATTCATGATTACTCAACTTTGCAAATGAGGCCAAATCCCACTCGCATAGAATTTTACAGGCACCGAGTATAATTTGCATTCGACTACCAAGTGCCGCTGTATGGATTGAAATGTATCAATTATTAATCAAGCGGATATAGGCTTCTGTAGATCAGTCGATTAGCTGACGTGCTTTGTGATCTAATGTTTTCTCGGTTCAAGTCGGGCTGTTGCTTGAAGAAAGATGCCATTCCTTCTGTAAGGACATGAAAGAAGGATTGATACTTGACTTCAGACGAAAAGTCACAGCCGTGAATAACGATTGAGTTGTATGGACAAACAAAGTTACTTATTCCAAGATTCTATTATTTCACACGACGAGCACGACACTGTGCTTCCGTGAAAATTTCCCAAACGTAACAATGGTTCTAGATTGCACGGAGGTTCCAATTGCTAATCTCAAATGCTTCAATTGTCGTATATCGTGCTACTCCAACTACAAAGGTCGACGAACAGTGAAATTTTTAATTGGGATTACTTCTGCAGGATTGATTTCGTTTATAAGTAGTGTGTATTCTGGACAATTTATTTTCAATAACAAAAATCTGATAGACCGTTTGCATGCTCATGTTGATGAAATAATGATGGACAAACGTGTTACCATTGAAAACGAATGCGCATCTAAATGTATTAAGTTACATATTCCTCCGTTCGTGTGCGGTGAAGTTTTAACTCCAATCGAAGCCAGTCGTAATGAGACTATTGCAGGTCCCGTATCCATGTCGAACGAGCTATTCAACGAGTAAAGACTTTTAATATTTTTAATGAAACTATTCATTCTTGTATCCTTGGCCATATTGACGACATCATGACCGTAATCAGTGTTTTAGTAAACTTATATCAGCCTATATTAAGTGATAAGATCTTAGTGATTTTTTTTTTGTAAAAAAAACGTTTTATTGTATTCAATGAAGTATTATATGTGCTTAGTTACTTATTTTTGCAACATTTTCCCAAAGAGTAAACTCTTCAGAGCAAACAAATCTGCTATCGAAAAGAACTTCTAAAGACTGTCCCAGTAAATATGGACGCAGTTTGATTTCGCTGTGAATAATTCACAAGTGATAGATATTCAAATTTTATTCGATATACTGATAATATTAGACTACAACAACAGAATATTATTCTCAACATTTGCTACTTAGTCATTGTAGACTAGCTGGCGCACCTTCTTGCGAACGTTCCTCATTAAATTCCGTACAGACTTCTTGGCGACTAGTTTTGACATTTTTTTCCAATCTTTTTCGAACTGTTGAATGATTTCGGCTGTCGAGACATGTTTCCTAAGATGTGCCTTCGTTTCCTGCCCAAAATTCCTCAATTGGTCGAAGTTGTGGGCAATTTGGTGGATTCATGTCTATTGGGACGAAAGTGACATTTTTGGTAGTATACCATTCTACCGTTGATTTCGAGTAGTGGCAAGAAGCAAGATCTGGCCAGAAGACAACAGGATCCTTGTGGCATCGGATCATGGGTAGAAGTCGTTTTTGTAAACATTCCTTGATGTATATTTCGCTGTTCATTGAAGCAGTGGTGATGAAGGGTTTCGAAATCTTACCGCAGCTACAAATTGCTTGCCAGACCATAGCTTTCTTACCAACTTTTTCGACTTTAATCGATGTCTAGGACTGGTTTAACACTTGCCCTTCTCGCACCGTATAATATTGTGGTCCCGGCAAGGATTTGTAATCGAGTTTCACGTAGGTTTCGTCGTTCATGATTATGCAGCTCAAATTTCCAGCAAGAATTGTATCGTACAGCTTTCGAACCCTCGGCCTGATCGATGCTTCTTGTTTCGGACTACGTTTTGGTTGTTTCTGTTTCTTATAGGTTCGAAGATTCAAACGTTCTTTAGCACGAAGAACATTTGACTTCGAAGTGCCCATTTTTTTGGCCACATCCCGAACTGAAACCTCCTTCTTTTGCTCGAACGCCTTCAGAATACGTTTATCCAACTGAGGGTTAGCAGGACCTTTTTTTCGATCCGTTTTCGGTTTATCCTCAAAGGTGTTATCCTCACCGAACTTCCTGATTGCATTTCGAACGGCTTTTTCACTTACTTCTTCCATTTTTGCTATCTTTCTCAGTGACAGTCCGCGTTCTGTGCACCATTTGTACACAATTTTTCGACGTTGTTCTGCTGAAAGTCCACGCATTTCGAAACAAACTAATGAAAACGAATAAACAACTGCACAAGTGGTTAGTGAAGAGTGTAAACAACAGGAAGCAGCCATAGAAATTGACAGATTCTGAACCATTGCGAAATGGCTGCGGTTTTTGGTTGCATCCATACTTTCTGGAACAGTCTTTACTCAGAATATTATCTGATAGTTTATAATGAAATATTGTGTTGTTCAAGGAATCCATAAACAACTGAGATTCCTGAAAATTGCGTAATCAGTCAACAATAAAATCTTTGACAATATTTTTCTATGGGGCTGGAGCAGGCATGCAATGTACTAAATATAAAAATCTGTATAATTTGAGAATTAACAATTAATCTAAAACTGATGAAATCTGGTGCTCTACACAGAGGTGAAATTTAATTTCACTGAAGTATTACCCTAACATATTATCTTCATTGACGTATTAAACGAAAATTGGAAATTACCATACGTTATTAGAATTAGAACTATATGTTAGGTGTGGATGGATGCTAACATCCACTAAGCGAGCATCTTAATAATATTACACTATTGAAACAATTACAGGTTACTGTACAAGACACGACCGATTGCGATGACAGAAAAAATGCATTAATTCCATCATTAACGAGATTATATTAATGGTAGAGGTTACGATTCTGAATAATATTCCTTACAGAATATTTTCACTGATTTGTACAACAACTCTAGTTTAAATGTTTATTATTTTATGTTTTATTTAAATATTTAAAATCGGATTATGTTAGAATTCTGTGTCTAATATTTAGCCTAATTAATCGTTCGCCGGAGTGGATTTTGTGCTTTATTAGAGCACAGTCTGAGTTTCAGAGAACCAATTTTATGCGTATTCACGTCAATCCGGTTATGTCTCTGACATTACCCATCAGCCTTTCGTTCTTTGAGTTCACAAATTTTTTTCCTGTCTGAAGATATTTGAAATTTTCACCGAAAACATATTCATCGTATCCGAATGGATGTGCTTGCAGAGTAATTCAGCCTGATGAAGCCACCAAACCACCCGCCGTGGACATGGAAAACATGATCGGTCGAGAACGACACAAATCCATTCGTGACAAACAGACAGCCCTCTAATCAAATACATCAGTTTGTGTTGCACAATTCATAAGCGATAATTGAACTGATCAAATTTTACCCCTTGCTGACTGTCTGTCGCCGCTGTGTTGGATGTCACAATTCTCCATGTCGTCACCGTTTGCAGCATTATTTAGCACAAAACAAATTGGTTCGACAGTATTTTGTCAACAGCAGCAGCAGGTGCTATACTGTGAAAAATGTCCCCGGGTGGGTGGCGATGAGGTGTGTGTGGGCGAGTGGGGGAATCGATCGAAAATGCCATCAATTTCCAATTTGAAATGAATTTTATGTTTCGTTTCATTACATAGTTTTGCAATTTTGATCGGATCATAGGACATGGATTGCATCACATTCGAGCAGTTTTAGTGTGGAATCCGGAGCTGATTCGTTATGAGTTGTTGCAGTAAGCGAAATATTTTGGCGACAAAAAAAAACTGTTAAAAATGTTGAACCAAATTGTTGTCGTTTTGCGCACTTGTATGTGTGAGAATGCTTGCTTTACTATTTGCTACATAATTCGCTGTCCGATGGAAAATAAATTTTATCTCGCATACTGTTACTGTTCTTTTCTGCCCGCGTTAATATTTGATTGGTTATTGTTATTTTCGGTTGTTTATTACCTGCATAAAAATGATGAAAGTTTACGTTGTTTAGATTTGCAATGGGTGTTAGGTGAGAGGTATCGTGCCAATGATAGGAGTGTGTCTGTCAGTAAAATTTGAAGTTTCGTGGGCTGCAGTACAATCGATGGCTCCTGCAAATCTATATTATTTCAGTGGGACCGATTAGCGAACGCTAGAAGATAAGATGGGACTGGTTAAGAATTGAACTATTCTTGAAATTTTTGGGGTATATTCAGGAATGCTTTAGTTCTAGATGCATACTTTTTGTCAGTTTTAAAAATTAAATCTGCAAATATAACAGAAAACTGGCAACCCCAACAGCGTTTAATCCTCGTTTTAAATATAGAAAAAAAAATAGAACGCAGCTTATACCAGTTTCAAATTTGACAGTAGAACTGTTCGAATAAATAAAACTAGAGTGGTTTTCTGGGGATACGTTTTTTTAATAACTATTTATTGGAATATGAGTTAAAATTAAATTATTAAGATTTAAATTGGGTGTTCAGCCACAAGTGGTGACTTTTCAGCCCTATTGAATACATGATTTGGTTATTACCATGAGGACATCATTTGCTTCCGCAATTCTGAGATTTTTGTGTAGGGAAAATTCTAAACCTACTTGTATTGTGTAATGGGGAAAAGGAACTTATATACTAACTTACTGACTAATACAGAGAGCGAATCGATTCAATTGAAGATTGCATCGATTTTTGTCGGAATTCGCTTATAATATTATGTGACATTACATCTAATGGTTCTATATTTGTGAGTCTGTGTAACTCATTTGTACTAAACCAGGGAAGGGAGGACCCTTCAAAATCATTTTCAGTGTTTTATTCTGAATCCTTTGAAGCGTTTTCTTCCGGGTGGAACAACAACTTGAGCAAATTGGTACTGCGTAAAGCATGGCTGGTCTGAAAATTTGTTTATAAATTAACCACTTGTTTTTTAGACAGAGCTTAGAATTTCTGTTTATAAGAGGATATAAACATTTAATATATTTATTACACTTTGCCTGGATTCCTTCGATGTGATCCTTGAAAGTGAGTTTTTTGTCATACGTTAAACTCAAGTATTTACTAATAGTACTGTTGTTGTACCGTTGAATTCCACTATGTTATATCACGTCATTACACTCTCACAAAGTCACTATTTTTCCGAAAGTGTTTCAAACGTTATAATACAGATACGTATTTCGGAATGCTATTTGCATCCTTCTTCAGTGTATCGGTTTTATAAGTTTATTGAAAGAATGCTGCAGTGAAGTTCCTTTTATACAAACGTAAGTAGGTAGAAACGTAAGTAGGTAAACCAAAAAAAGGAACAAAAAAAATGAAAGGTAAAAACAGGTAACAGAAAACTGGAAGAGTTAAGTGTTTTCTATGTTTGTTTTTATCTTGGATATGGGTAGTAACTGGAAAAGCCAAGAAGATCTATTCCCTTGGTCTCGGTTTAATAAAGAGATGGAGTTGTTTTTGAATATTTCTAAACTTTCTGCTGAATCTAATTTCCATGGATTGGAAATTTGTCTTAAGATTTTTATGTCATTAGTAGTGAGTTCATGATCTTCAAAAAAGGCATGTTCTGCTACTTTTGACTTGAAGTGATGTGGTAGTCCCTTTTCCAATTCTTTGGATGCTTTCGCTATTTCTGAGATATGTTCCTTGAAGCGAATGTCCAGTGTTCTCTTTGTTTGTCCGATGTATATTTTATCGCAATGAGGACACGAGATTTTGTATACCCCAGACTTTTTCAAATTCTCTGTAGGATCTTTTGTAGAACCTAGTAGAGTTTTCAATTGGTAGTTCATACTGCTGAACACTAAATCTAAACCAAATTTTCTTAGTTTTGATTTTAGTGGGTGTGAAATGTTTTGATTGAAGTCCACTGATATTCTTTTAAAATTTTCAGAAGTGGGGGTCAAAGTTGTAAGTGATTGTTTTTTCAACAGTCTTAATTTTTTATCGAAGATGGTTTGAATTGTATGCTCTGGATATCCATTGAACTTTCCAATTTCGAAAATAAAGTTTTTCTCTTCTATCGCAGCATCTTTTCTAAGGGGCAAAGATAGCATTCTGTGAATCATATGGTGGAATGCTGCCATTTTGTGTTGATGGGAATGATTAGAAGTATTTGGTATGACACGGTCCGTATTGGTTGGCTTCCTATATATTTCGAAAGTTAAGGATTTTGCCTCCCGGACAATAAGAATGTCCAAGAAAGGTAAACTGTTGTCTTTCTCTTCCTCATAGGTGAATTTAATATTTTTATGTAAATTATTAATTATTTCTAAGAAGTTCGATAAATCGTTGCGTTTGATGATGCAAAATATATCATCTACGTATCTCCACCAGCGATTAGGTAATAATCCCTGCTTATTTAAAAGTTCTTCAAGGTTTGCCATGAATAATTCACATAAAAACGGGGAGAGTGGATTGCCCATTGGTGCCCCTTGTAATTGTTTATAAAATTCCCCTCTGAATTTGAAATAATTTACATCCATGCAAAGCCGGGTTAGAGTAAGATAAGACCGTACTTTGCATTTCCATAAACTACTACTATTTTGTTGAAGTAACCAATCTTCCAACAGATTGATTGAGTCCTTCACTGGGACACTTGGGAATAAGGCGGTTACATCAAAAGATACCATCATTTCGTCATCTTCGATTTCGCCTGAATTCTGAAGTTGAGTAACGAATGCCTGTGTGTTAGGAACTGATTTACTGAAGAATTTTTTTGGCATAGATTGGAATTCTTTTACTAGCCATTTGGATATTTTTTGAGTTGGGGCCCCTACTGAAGAAATGATTTCCCTTATTTCGTTACCAGGTTTATGAACCTTTGGTAGTCCTTTTATTTTAGATAAAGAGGGGTTAGAAACTTTGAGACTACTGAGATTGATATCGAAGTTTGGGTTGCATTCATGAAGAGTTTTATCTACTTTTTTAATAATATCTGGAAGGGGGTCGGCTCTTTGTTTCCTATAAGGGCCGTCATTGATTTTTTTAATTATCAGATTATCATAATCTTCTTTGTCCATAATTACCACTTTGTTTCCCTTATCAGCCTTAACATAAAATACAGGCTTTTCCCGCAATTGTTTCACTATTTCTTTATCACCCATATTTTGTTGATTTTTCAATGAGGTATTTTTAATGATATCAGCTACAATAGTTCTGGCATCATTAATTTGAGAAAAAGAAAGATTACAGTTATTTAGGCCTGTTTCTACGTCTATAATAACTTGTTCGAGATTTACTTTAGAAGAAATTGCATAATTTAACCCAAGATTGAGAAGTTTTGTTTGTTCGTTGGTAAAATTCTGAGATGACCGATTGATTAGGAAGTCTTCTGAAAACTGTATTGGAGGTTTTGGGGGGCGGCGTGCGGAATTTTTGAAACGTAAATTTTCGAATTTCTTGTGAAGAAGAATTCGTTTTCGCTCAGATTCGCAGTGTTCTGCAAATTTAACTTTGCTTAGGAAAATTTCGAAACCTTGGGGATATTGTTTCGCTAATTTTAAATGAAGATTATAACATTCCAAAGTTTTCACGTTCAGAATGCTAAACAATTTTTTAGTTTTCTCTTTCAGAATTTCGTGTTGAATTTTATTTTGAATATTTTTAGAAAAAGATCTCCCACCCTTTACCTTGCAGCATGTGGGAGTTAATCCAAATCTACTGCATTTTTTCAAAAATGCAATGTCTCTCGATATTCCCACAATTTTCTTTCTTAACTTAATAAACCTATTAGGCTCACTTGGCTTGGTAACCATTGTCACTAAATTTCTGTTTGAGCTGTTAGTAGAATGTTCTCACTAATAGTACTGTTGTTGTACCGTTGAATTCCACTATGTTATATCACGTCATTACACTCTCACAAAGTCACTATTTTCACAGTCACTATTTTTCCGAAAGTGTTTCAAACGTTATAATACAGATACGTATTT
Organism: Malaya genurostris; assembly: GCF_030247185.1. NCBI lineage: Eukaryota > Metazoa > Arthropoda > Insecta > Diptera > Culicidae > Malaya > Malaya genurostris. The sequence continues at coordinate 40,654,177 of NC_080570.1, read as the reverse complement.
CGGAATGCTATTTGCATCCTTCTTCAGTGTATCGGTTTTACCATGTCTTGGTAGTATTTAGCTTGATCAGACCATGTCAATTCCAAGCCATTCAATTTGAGAATGTGATTATTGTTTGGTTTAAGAAAAGAAGCTCTTGGCTTATGAGGAAAGATAATTAATTGCGTTTTTGCTGCATTTGGTTTAATTTTCCATTTTGACAGATAATAACTGAAACTATTTAAACTTCTTTGTAGGCGACTGCAGATCACTCTTAGATTTCTACCTGTGGCTAACAGATTTGTGTCGTCACAGAATAGCGATTTTTGACAACCACCGGGTAGATTTGGAAGCTCAGAAGTGAAAATATTATACAAGATTGAAGCTACGCTCGAACCCTGCGGAACACCTGCTCGTACGGGTAGCAATTCAGATTTACAATTCTGATAGCTAACCTGAAGAGTACGATCAGTTATATAATTTTGAATCATTTTGATCAAATAAATAGGAAACTGGAAATCAGACATTTTTGCTATTAAACCTTTGTGCCAAACACTGTCGAATGCTTTTTCTATGTCTAGAAGAGCAACTCCAGTGGATAACCCAGAAAATTTATTTGCTTTTATCATGTTCGTTACTCTGACAAGTTGATGAGTAGTTGAATGTTCATGACAAAATCCAAACTGTTGTGGTAAAAAAATTGAATTCTCATTTATATGAGACATCATTCTCAACAAGATAATTTTTTCAAAAAGTTTACTGATAGAAGAAAGTAAGCTAATTGGGCGATAACTTGATGTTTCTGCTGGATTTTTATCAGGTTTCAGGATAGGAATTACTTTAGCGTTTTTCCATCTTTTTGGGAAGTAAGCTAATGAAAAACACTTGTTGAAAATTTTAACCAGGAGTCTCAAGGCAACATCGGGAAGATTTTTAATAAGAATATTAAAAATTCCATCATTACCAGGAGCCTTCATGTTTTTAAGTTTCCTAATAATTGATTTAATTTCATCAAAATTCGTCTCAATAATATCATCGTGTGATAACACTTGGGTTGAAATATGAGCATATTTCAGTCAGACTTCATTTTCAATAGGACTCACAACGTTCAAATGAAAATTGTGGACACTCTCGAACTGCTGAGCAAGTTTTTGAGCTTTTTCGCCATTTGTAAGAAGTATTTGATTTCCTTCCTTGAGAGCAGGAATTGGTTTCTGAGGTTTCTTAAGAACCTTAGAAAGTTTCCAGAATGGTTTAGAATACGGTTTAACTTGTTCAACTTCTTTAGCGAAATTTTCATTTCGCAAAAGAGTAAATCTATGTTTAATTTCTTTTTGTAAATCCTATGTTTTTCACAACAGGTTGATAATGTCGTCGACGAACATTCTTCAACCGAATGAGCAGTTGAAGATTGTCATCGATGATAGGAGAATTTAATTTAGTTTGAACTTTGGAAACTGAAAGATTTCTAGCTTCGATAATATAATGATTCAAATAATCAATTGCTGTGTCGATGTCCGCAGAATTTTCTAAAATAGTTTCATGATCCACATGATTTTCAATGTGAGATCTGTTATCCGACCAATTAGCTCTATGATAGTTGAATATAGAACTTATTGGATTAATTAAAGCTTCGTTGGAAAGTCTGAATGTTACAGGAAGATGATCAGAGTCAAAGTCAGCATGTGTAATCGGTTCACTACAAATGTGACTTTGATCCGTTAGAACCAGATCGATTGTAGACGGGTTTTTTACGGAAGAGAAACAAGTCGGATTACTGGGATGAAGAACTGTGAAGTAACCAGCTGAGAGTTGATTATGAAGTATTTTACCATTACTGTTATTTTGCCTACAATTCCACTGGACATGCTTAGCATTTAAGTCCTCTATTACGAAAAATTTCGGTCGATATCTTGTGAGTTTTTGCAAATCACCTTTAAAGAAATTTAATTGTTCGCCGGTGCATTGGAATGGCAAATATGCTCCAGCGATGAAATAAATTCCATGAATGGTTTCAACTTCGATTCCCAAGCTTTCAATAACTTTAGTATTGAAAGAAGGTAAAATTCGATGTTTAATTTGCCGTTGGACAAAAATGGCAACTCCACCACCCATTCCAGTAAACCTGTCAAATCGATGAACCACATAATGTGGATTACTTTTCAATTTGACATTTGGTTTAACAAAAGTTTCTGTCACAATGGCAATATGAATTTTGTGAACTTTGAGAAAATTATAAAATTCATCTTCACTCGATTTCAAAGATCGAGCATTCCAATTTAAAATATTCAAATAATTATTTAGCATCACTGTTAAATTTTAAATTCATTATAATATTATTTGCAAATTGCCATCCGATTTTAAATGCTTCAAAAAGTGATGAAGTCGAATTCATTCGGATGATCATTTGAAAAAGTGGATCTTGTAGGTAGATCATTTTATTTTCAGTTATATCGCCTATATCAACTTCATTTAAAGAAGCGAATGGCATTGAAGGAATATTTGTAGGTAGACTGCCATTAGAAGAAGATGATATGGCCGATCTACCTATTAATAAATTGTTTTCGTTGGAAGATGAACTGTAAGGCGGTCCTGTATTTTGATTATTTACATTAGAAGAACTAAGTGGTAGACTTCTACCTGTTATACTAGCATAACTGACATTAGAAGAAGATGATGACGAGGTCGATCTACCTGTCAATAAATTGTTTTCGTTAGAAGACGAATTGGCAGGCGTACCTGTTTTTTGTTTTAAATTCGAAGAAATCAGTGCCTTAGAAGAATTAGGCGTGGCATTTGTAACGGTTTTTTGATTTTCAGGTATGTTCTGTAAAATTAAGCTCGTTGATTTGACTTGTTGTCTAAGCGAACGAGCGTTTAAAATTTTTTCCCTGACAGGACCTTTAAAATAATTGGATTTATGATTTCCATCGCAATTTGAACATGAAAATTTATCAGTGATTTCATTCATTAGACAAACTTCTTTCGAATGCGATTTACCACAATTCAAGCACCGTATATATGTACATATGACAATTTTTGGTTCGATGCCCGAAGTCTTGGCTACGACGACATTGCGTTAAGTTTGCAATACGATTATGACGTTTATAATGATCCCAATGAATTTTAATGTGGGAAATGAAACGTACTTTTTCCGAAGTTTTCAAATTGTTTACATCACTTCGATTGAAGTGTATTAGGTAAAGTTCATGGGAAATTCCAGAGCGTGGTTTAGAAGTACCATTCGCTCTTTTTTTCATAAGTATTACTTGGGAAGGGGCAAAACCAAGCAATTCTTTTAGTTCATTTTTAATTTCATCGGTACTTTGATCATTTGATAAGCCTTTCAAGACAGCCTTGAAGGGTCTGTTTGATTTTATATAATATGAATAAAGTTTATGAAGTTTCTCGGACAAATATCGAATAAGACGTTCGTAATCTTCCAATCCATCAACCAAGACTCGACATTCTCCTCTTCGTTCGATTTGAAATGAGACTTTTACTTCCGGGAGAAAAGTAGAAAGCTCAGTACGGAATGCTTTGAAGTCGGAAATCATCACCGTCACTGGTGGCATAGATTGTTGTTTCTTTCCAGAACGACAAGCGTCCATTTTGAGAATTTTTGAAGAATTTTCTTCTATGTCGCTACAATCGGATTCAGGAAGAATCTCGTAAATATTGTTAGACGGCATAGAATCAACGGAAGGGAATTTCGTCCGTTGTCTTTTATTTTTACATTCAGATTCTATAAGATCGTGAATGTTATTAGAAAAATGTTGAATAACGGATTGTGATTTATTCCGTATTGAATTATTTTTAGCCTTAGGCTTGTTGCCTTTCCGGTTGGACGCAGGCATTGTTGAAATGAATGAAATTTTAAATAAAATTAACCAGGCTAAATTAGTCTTCGATTAGACTCCTAGTTTGGAAAAGTCTTGATAAAGACTGATTTTGTGGTAGTCTTAATAAAGACTGATTAGTTCGACGAATAGTTCTTTGAATCGATAGCATTAAAAAGACTGATTAATTTCTTAGTCACTCTAATATCACTCTTTGTATAGCCTTGAGAAAGGCTGACTTATTGTTAGTCTTTAAGGTAGCCTTGAAAAAGACTGAAACCTTGAATCAATGAAACTCTAGGTAGCCAGAAAAAAAATTCCAGGAGCCAAGAGCTATACGCGTGCGGTGCGAACGACTGTTCAACACCGACTGAACTGGGGATACGTTTGTTATATTTTCAGTTCTATTATAGATCTCCCAGATAAAACCACCAGCTGCTGAATTTGCTTTTATTTTTTTGTTTAAACATAAGACTTGTTCGCGTAATAGTAATGGTGGGATTATTTTATATGTGTCAATAGATTAATTTTTTTTTTGGTTTATGAACGGTACCCGAGCGATATTATTCGAAGTCTTAGAATGCTCATAAACCACGATGGCAGGCCGGGGAAATGGATTTCGACGAACGAAGTGAGTTCCACTATTGCATGTATGTACTTTCGGAACCGGTAAAATCGAAATCGACATGACCAACCGCTTCGAAGAAACCAGTTACCATGAATTGAACCAGCTACTTGATAATAGTCTAAATAAGCAACACTGCTCTGGTTAATATGCACTAAAAAAAATAATCACATCATAGTTACGTGACAAGTTATGTAAATATTTTCCACCCTACTTTTATTGTAATTTTTAATGGCTTGGCATTTGGTAGACGGATAAAAATCCATAGCCGGTACCATAATAAGGAAATTTTAGAGATCATGAAACATGTCTTTTCATGAGATTATACCTATAATTAAAGATCGATATCTTTAATAAGCCAAACAATTTAAATAATGAAAATTTTTATGGGAGATTAGTTAGTGCTCATGATAAGAATCATTTTGCTAAAAAAATCGTCAGTAATAGGCAAGATCTTATGAGAAGACATGTTTCATGATTTTCATAATATCTGAATCATGGTACCGGTAAGGGAATTTTTTTATTTTTTAGCTTCGATAATATAATGTTTCAAATAATCAATTGCTGTGTCGATGTCCGCAGAATTTTCTAAAATAGTTTCATGATCCACATGATTTTCAATGTGAGATCTGTTATCCAACCAATTAGCTCTATGATAGTTGAATATAGAACTTATTGGATTAATTAAAGCTTCGTTGGAAAGTCTGAATGTTACAGGAAGATGATCAGAGTCAAAGTCAGCATGTGTAATCGGTTCACTACAAATGTGACTTTGATCCGTTAGAACCAGATCGATTGTAGACGGGTTTTTCACGGAAGAGAAACAAGTCGGATTACTGGGATGAAGAACTGTGAAGTAACCAGCTGAGAGTTGATTATGAAGTATTTTACCATTACTGTTATTTTGCCTACAATTCCACTGGACATGCTTAGCATTTAAGTCCCCTATTACGAAAAATTTCGGTCGATATCTTGTGAGTTTTTGCAAATCACCTTTAAAGAAATTTAATTGTTCGCCGGTGCATTGGAATGGCAAATATGCTCCAGCGATGAAATAAATTCCATGAATGGTTTCAACTTCGATTCCCAAGCTTTCAATAACTTTAGTATTGAAAGAAGGTAAAATTCGATGTTTAATTTGCCGTTGGACAAAAATGGCAACTCCACCACCCATTCCAGTAAACCTGTCAAATCGATGAACCACATAATGTGGATTACTTTTCAATTTGACATTTGGTTTAACAAAAGTTTCTGTCACAATGGCAATATGAATTTTGTGAACTTTGAGAAAATTATAAAATTCATCTTCACTCGATTTCAAAGATCGAGCATTCCAATTTAAAATATTCAAATAATTATTTAGCATCACTGTTAAATTTTAAATTCATTATAATATTATTTGCAAATTGCCATCCGATTTTAAATGCTTCAAAAAGTGATGAAGTCGAATTCATTCGGATGGTCATTTGAAAAAGTGGATCATTCTATTTCAAGTTATATCGCCTATATCAACTTCATTTAAAGAAGCGAATGGCATTGAAGGAATATTTGTAGGTAGACTGCCATTAGAAGAAGATGATATGGCCGATCTACCTATTAATAAATTGTTTTCGTTGGAAGATGAACTGTAAGGCGGTCCTGTATTTTGATTATTTACATTAGAAGAATTAAGTGGTAGACTTCTACCTGTTATACTAGCATAACTGACATTAGAAGAAGATGATGACGAGGTCGATCTACCTGTCAATAAATTGTTTTCGTTAGAAGACGAATTAGCAGGCGTACCTGTTTTTTGTTTTAAATTCGAAGAAATCAGTGCCTTAGAAGAATTAGGCGTGGCATTTGTAACGGTTTTGATTTTCAGGTATGTTCTGTAAAATTAAGCTCGTTGATTTGACTTGTTGTCTAAGCGAACGAGCGTTTAAAATTTTTTCCCTGACAGGACATTTAAAATAATTGGATTTATGATTTCCATCGCAATTTGAACATGAAAATTTATCAGTGATTTCATTCATTAGACAAACTTCTTTCGAATGCGATTTACCACAATTCAAGCACCGTATATCCATATGACAATTTTTGGTTCGATGCCCGAAGCCTTGGCAACGACGACATTGCGTTAAGTTTGCAATACGATTATGACGTTTATAATGATCCCAATGAATTTTAATGTGGGAAATGAAACGTACTTTTTCCGAAGTTTTCAAATTGTTTACATCACTTCGATTGAAGTGTATTAGGTAAAGTTCATGGGAAATTCCAGAGCGTGGTTTAGAAGTACCATTCGCTCTTTTTTTCATAAGTATTACTTGGGAAGGGGCAAAACCAAGCAATTCTTTTAGTTAGTTTTTAATTTCATCGGTACTTTGATCATTTGATAAGCCTTTCAAGACAGCCTTGAAGGGTCTGTTTGATTTTATATAATATGAATAAAATTTATGAAGTTTCTCGGACAAATATCGAATAAGACGTTCGTAATCTTCCAATCCATCAACCAAGACTCGACATTCTCCTCTTCGTCCGATTTGAAATGAGACTTTTACTTCCGGGAGGAAAGTAGAAAGCTCAGTACGGAATGCTTTGAAGTCGGAAATCATCACCGTCACTGGTGGCATAGATTGATGTTTCTTCCCAGAACGACAAGCGTCCATTTTGAGAATTTTTGAAGAATTTTCTTCTATGTCGCTACAATCGGATTCAGGAAGAATCTCGTAAATATTGTTAGACGGCATAGAATCAACGGAAGGGAATTTCGTCCGTTGTCTTTTATTTTTACATTCAGATTCTATAAGATCGTGAATGTTATTAGAAAAATGTTGAATAACGGATTGTGATTTATTCCGTATTGAATTATTTTTAGCCTTAGGCTTGTTGCCTTTCCGGTTGGACGCAGGCATTTTTGAAATGAATGAAATTTTAAATTAAATTAACCAGGCTAAATTAGTCTTCGATTAGACTCCTAGTTTGGAAAAGTCTTGATAAAGACTGATTTTGCGGTAGTCTTAATAAAGACTGATTAGTTCGACGAATAGTTCTTTGAGTCGATAGCATTAAAAAAAGGCTGATTATTTTCTTAGTCACTCTAATATCACTCTTTGTATCACTCTGTCACTCTAATATCACTTTTTGTATAGCCTTGAGACTTATTGTTAGTCTTTAAGGTAGCCTTGAAAAAAACTGAAACCTTGAATCAATGAAACTCTAGGTAGCCAAAAAAAAAAAATTCCAGGAGCCAAGAGCTATACGCGTGCGGTACGAACGACTGTTCAACACCGACTGATCTGGGGATACGTTTGTTATATTTTCAGTTCTATTATAGATCTCCCAGATAAAACCACCAGCTGCTGAATTTGCTTTTATTTTTTTGTTTAAACATAAGACTTGTTCGCGTAATAGTAATGGTGGGATTATTTTATATGTGTCAATAGATTAATTTTTTTTTGGTTTATGAACGGTACCCGAGCGATATTATTCGAAGTCTTAGAATGCTCATAAACCACGATGGCAGGCCGGGGAAATGGATTTCGACGAACGAAGTGAGTTCCACTATTGCATGTATGTACTTTCGGAACCGGTAAAATCGAAATCGACATGACCAACCGCTTCGAAGAAACCAGTTACCATGAATTGAACCAGCTACTTGATAATAGTCTAAATAAGCAACACTGCTCTGGTTAATATGCACTAAAAAAAATAATCACATCATAGTTACGTGACAAGTTATGTAAATATTTTCCACCCTACTTTTATTGTAATTTTTAATGGCTTGGCATTTGGTAGACGGATAAAAATCCATAGCCGGTACCATAATAAGGAAATTTTAGAGATCATGAAACATGTCTTTTCATGAGATTATACCTATAATTAAAGATCGATATCTTTAATAAGCCAAACAATTTAAATAATGAAAATTTTTATGGGAGATTAGTTAGTGCTCATGATAAGAATCATTTTGCTAAAAAAATCGTCAGTAATAGGCAAGATCTTATGAGAAGACATGTTTCATGATTTTCATAATATCTGAATCATGGTACCGGTAAGGGAATTTTTTTATTTTTTAGCTTCGATAATATAATGATTCAAATAATCAATTGCTGTGTCGATGTCCGCAGAATTTTCTAAAATAGTTTCATGATCCACATGATTTTCAATGTGAGATCTGTTATCCAACCAATTAGCTCTATGATAGTTGAATATAGAACTTATTGGATTAATTAAAGCTTCGTTGGAAAGTCTGAATGTTACAGGAAGATGATCAGAGTCAAAGTCAGCATGTGTAATCGGTTCACTACAAATGTGACTTTGATCCGTTAGAACCAGATCGATTGTAGACGGGTTTTTCACGGAAGAGAAACAAGTCGGATTACTGGGATGAAGAACTGTGAAGTAACCAGCTGAGAGTTGATAATGAAGTATTTTACCATTACTGTTATTTTGCCTACAATTCCACTGGACATGCTTAGCATTTAAGTCCCCTATTACGAAAAATTTCGGTCGATATCTTGTGAGTTTTTGCAAATCACCTTTAAAGAAATTTAATTGTTCGCCGGTGCATTGGAATGGCAAATATGCTCCAGCGATGAAATAAATTCCATGAATGGTTTCAACTTCGATTCCCAAGCTTTCAATCACTTTAGTATTGAAAGAAGGTAAAATTCGATGTTTAATTTGCCGTTGGACAAAAATGGCAACTCCACCACCCATTCCAGTAAACCTGTCAAATCGATGAGTCACATAATGTGGATTGCTTTTCAATTTGACATTTGGTTTAAGAAAAGTTTCTGTCACAATGGCAATATGAATTTTGTGAACTTTGGGAAAATTATAAAATTCATCTTCACTCGATTTCAAAGATCGAGCATTCCAATTTAAAATATTCAAATAATTATTTAGCATCACTGTTAAATTTTAAATTCATTATAATATTATTTGCAAATTGCCATCCGATTTTAAATGCTTCAAAAAGTGATGAAGTCGAATTCATTCGGATGATCATTTGAAAAAGTGGATCATTCTATTTCAAGTTATATCGCCTATATCAACTTCATTTAAAGAAGCGAATGGCATTGAAGGAATATTTGTAGGTAGACTGCCATTAGAAGAAGATGATATGGCCGATCTACCTATTAATAAATTGTTTTCGTTGGAAGATGAACTGTAAGGCGGTCCTGTATTTTGATTATTTACATTAGAAGAATTAAGTGGTAGACTTCTACCTGTTATACTAGCATAACTGACATTAGAAGAAGATGATGACGAGGTCGATCTACCTGTCAATAAATTGTTTTCGTTAGAAGACGAATTAGCAGGCGTACCTGTTTTTTGTTTTAAATTCGAAGAAATCAGTGCCTTAGAAGAATTAGGCGTGGCATTTGTAACGGTTTTGATTTTCAGGTATGTTCTGTAAAATTAAGCTCGTTGATTTGACTTGTTGTCTAAGCGAACGAGCGTTTAAAATTTTTTCCCTGACAGGACATTTAAAATAATTGGATTTATGATTTCCATCGCAATTTGAACATGAAAATTTATCAGTGATTTCATTCATTAGACAAACTTCTTTCGAATGCGATTTACCACAATTCAAGCACCGTATATCCATATGACAATTTTTGGTTCGATGCCCGAAGCCTTGGCAACGACGACATTGCGTTAAGTTTGCAATACGATTATGACGTTTATAATGATCCCAATGAATTTTAATGTGGGAAATGAAACGTACTTTTTCCGAAGTTTTCAAATTGTTTACATCACTTCGATTGAAGTGTATTAGGTAAAGTTCATGGGAAATTCCAGAGCGTGGTTTAGAAGTACCATTCGCTCTTTTTTTCATAAGTATTACTTGGGAAGGGGCAAAACCAAGCAATTCTTTTAGTTAGTTTTTAATTTCATCGGTACTTTGATCATTTGATAAGCCTTTCAAGACAGCCTTGAAGGGTCTGTTTGATTTTATATAATATGAATAAAATTTATGAAGTTTCTCGGACAAATATCGAATAAGACGTTCGTAATCTTCCAATCCATCAACCAAGACTCGACATTCTCCTCTTCGTCCGATTTGAAATGAGACTTTTACTTCCGGGAGGAAAGTAGAAAGCTCAGTACGGAATGCTTTGAAGTCGGAAATCATCACCGTCACTGGTGGCATAGATTGATGTTTCTTCCCAGAACGACAAGCGTCCATTTTGAGAATTTTTGAAGAATTTTCTTCTATGTCGCTACAATCGGATTCAGGAAGAATCTCGTAAATATTGTTAGACGGCATAGAATCAACGGAAGGGAATTTCGTCCGTTGTCTTTTATTTTTACATTCAGATTCTATAAGATCGTGAATGTTATTAGAAAAATGTTGAATAACGGATTGTGATTTATTCCGTATTGAATTATTTTTAGCCTTAGGCTTGTTGCCTTTCCGGTTGGACGCAGGCATTTTTGAAATGAATGAAATTTTAAATTAAATTAACCAGGCTAAATTAGTCTTCGATTAGACTCCTAGTTTGGAAAAGTCTTGATAAAGACTGATTTTGCGGTAGTCTTAATAAAGACTGATTAGTTCGACGAATAGTTCTTTGAGTCGATAGCATTAAAAAAAGGCTGATTATTTTCTTAGTCACTCTAATATCACTCTTTGTATCACTCTGTCACTCTAATATCACTTTTTGTATAGCCTTGAGACTTATTGTTAGTCTTTAAGGTAGCCTTGAAAAAAACTGAAACCTTGAATCAATGAAACTCTAGGTAGCCAAAAAAAAAAAATTCCAGGAGCCAAGAGCTATACGCGTGCGGTACGAACGACTGTTCAACACCGACTGATCTGGGGATACGTTTGTTATATTTTCAGTTCTATTATAGATCTCCCAGATAAAACCACCAGCTGCTGAATTTGCTTTTATTTTTTTGTTTAAACATAAGACTTGTTCGCGTAATAGTAATGGTGGGATTATTTTATATGTGTCAATAGATTAATTTTTTTTTGGTTTATGAACGGTACCCGAGCGATATTATTCGAAGTCTTAGAATGCTCATAAACCACGATGGCAGGCCGGGGAAATGGATTTCGACGAACGAAGTGAGTTCCACTATTGCATGTATGTACTTTCGGAACCGGTAAAATCGAAATCGACATGACCAACCGCTTCGAAGAAACCAGTTACCATGAATTGAACCAGCTACTTGATAATAGTCTAAATAAGCAACACTGCTCTGGTTAATATGCACTAAAAAAAATAATCACATCATAGTTACGTGACAAGTTATGTAAATATTTTCCACCCTACTTTTATTGTAATTTTTAATGGCTTGGCATTTGGTAGACGGATAAAAATCCATAGCCGGTACCATAATAAGGAAATTTTAGAGATCATGAAACATGTCTTTTCATGAGATTATACCTATAATTAAAGATCGATATCTTTAATAAGCCAAACAATTTAAATAATGAAAATTTTTATGGGAGATTAGTTAGTGCTCATGATAAGAATCATTTTGCTAAAAAAATCGTCAGTAATAGGCAAGATCTTATGAGAAGACATGTTTCATGATTTTCATAATATCTGAATCATGGTACCGGTAAGGGAATTTTTTTATTTTTTAGCTTCGATAATATAATGATTCAAATAATCAATTGCTGTGTCGATGTCCGCAGAATTTTCTAAAATAGTTTCATGATCCACATGATTTTCAATGTGAGATCTGTTATCCAACCAATTAGCTCTATGATAGTTGAATATAGAACTTATTGGATTAATTAAAGCTTCGTTGGAAAGTCTGAATGTTACAGGAAGATGATCAGAGTCAAAGTCAGCATGTGTAATCGGTTCACTACAAATGTGACTTTGATCCGTTAGAACCAGATCGATTGTAGACGGGTTTTTCACGGAAGAGAAACAAGTCGGATTACTGGGATGAAGAACTGTGAAGTAACCAGCTGAGAGTTGATAATGAAGTATTTTACCATTACTGTTATTTTGCCTACAATTCCACTGGACATGCTTAGCATTTAAGTCCCCTATTACGAAAAATTTCGGTCGATATCTTGTGAGTTTTTGCAAATCACCTTTAAAGAAATTTAATTGTTCGCCGGTGCATTGGAATGGCAAATATGCTCCAGCGATGAAATAAATTCCATGAATGGTTTCAACTTCGATTCCCAAGCTTTCAATCACTTTAGTATTGAAAGAAGGTAAAATTCGATGTTTAATTTGCCGTTGGACAAAAATGGCAACTCCACCACCCATTCCAGTAAACCTGTCAAATCGATGAGTCACATAATGTGGATTGCTTTTCAATTTGACATTTGGTTTAAGAAAAGTTTCTGTCACAATGGCAATATGAATTTTGTGAACTTTGGGAAAATTATAAAATTCATCTTCACTCGATTTCAAAGATCGAGCATTCCAATTTAAAATATTCAAATAATTATTTAGCATCACTGTTAAATTTTAAATTCATTATAATATTATTTGCAAATTGCCATCCGATTTTAAATGCTTCAAAAAGTGATGAAGTCGAATTCATTCGGATGATCATTTGAAAAAGTGGATCATTCTATTTCAAGTTATATCGCCTATATCAACTTCATTTAAAGAAGCGAATGGCATTGAAGGAATATTTGTAGGTAGACTGCCATTAGAAGAAGATGATATGGCCGATCTACCTATTAATAAATTGTTTTCGTTGGAAGATGAACTGTAAGGCGGTCCTGTATTTTGATTATTTACATTAGAAGAATTAAGTGGTAGACTTCTACCTGTTATACTAGCATAACTGACATTAGAAGAAGATGATGACGAGGTCGATCTACCTGTCAATAAATTGTTTTCGTTAGAAGACGAATTAGCAGGCGTACCTGTTTTTTGTTTTAAATTCGAAGAAATCAGTGCCTTAGAAGAATTAGGCGTGGCATTTGTAACGGTTTTGATTTTCAGGTATGTTCTGTAAAATTAAGCTCGTTGATTTGACTTGTTGTCTAAACGAACGAGCGTTTAAAATTTTTTCCCTGACAGGACATTTAAAATAATTGGATTTATGATTTCCATCGCAATTTGAACATGAAAATTTATCAGTGATTTCATTCATTAGACAAACTTCTTTCGAATGCGATTTACCACAATTCAAGCACCGTATATCCATATGACAATTTTTGGTTCGATGCCCGAAGCCTTGGCAACGACGACATTGCGTTAAGTTTGCAATACGATTATGACGTTTATAATGATCCCAATGAATTTTAATGTGGGAAATGAAACGTACTTTTTCCGAAGTTTTCAAATTGTTTACATCACTTCGATTGAAGTGTATTAGGTAAAGTTCATGGGAAATTCCAGAGCGTGGTTTAGAAGTACCATTCGCTCTTTTTTTCATAAGTATTACTTGGGAAGGGGCAAAACCAAGCAATTCTTTTAGTTAGTTTTTAATTTCATCGGTACTTTGATCATTTGATAAGCCTTTCAAGACAGCCTTGAAGGGTCTGTTTGATTTTATATAATATGAATAAAATTTATGAAGTTTCTCGGACAAATATCGAATAAGACGTTCGTAATCTTCCAATCCATCAACCAAGACTCGACATTCTCCTCTTCGTCCGATTTGAAATGAGACTTTTACTTCCGGGAGGAAAGTAGAAAGCTCAGTACGGAATGCTTTGAAGTCGGAAATCATCACCGTCACTGGTGGCATAGATTGATGTTTCTTCCCAGAACGACAAGCGTCCATTTTGAGAATTTTTGAAGAATTTTCTTCTATGTCGCTACAATCGGATTCAGGAAGAATCTCGTAAATATTGTTAGACGGCATAGAATCAACGGAAGGGAATTTCGTCCGTTGTCTTTTATTTTTACATTCAGATTCTATAAGATCGTGAATGTTATTAGAAAAATGTTGAATAACGGATTGTGATTTATTCCGTATTGAATTATTTTTAGCCTTAGGCTTGTTGCCTTTCCGGTTGGACGCAGGCATTTTTGAAATGAATGAAATTTTAAATTAAATTAACCAGGCTAAATTAGTCTTCGATTAGACTCCTAGTTCGGAAAAGTCTTGATAAAGACTGATTTTGCGGTAGTCTTAATAAAGACTGATTAGTTCGACGAATAGTTCTTTGAGTCGATAGCATTAAAAAAAGGCTGATTATTTTCTTAGTCACTCTAATATCACTCTTTGTATCACTCTGTCACTCTAATATCACTTTTTGTATAGCCTTGAGACTTATTGTTAGTCTTTAAGGTAGCCTTGAAAAAGACTGAAACCTTGAATCAATGAAACTCTAGGTAGCCAAAAAAAAAATTCCAGGAGCCAAGAGCTATACGCGTGCGGTGCGAACGACTGTTCAACACCGACTGATCTGGGGATACGTTTGTTATATTTTCAGTTCTATTATAGATCTCCCAGATAAAACCACCAGCTGCTGAATTTGCTTTTATTTTTTTGTTTAAACATAAGACTTGTTCGCGTAATAGTAATGGTGGGATTATTTTATATGTGTCAATAGATTAATTTTTTTTTGGTTTATGAACGGTACCCGAGCGATATTATTCGAAGTCTTAGAATGCTCATAAACCACGATGGCAGGCCGGGGAAATGGATTTCGACGAAATGATTCTCTCTCCGGAAAAATTTCTATCGAAAATATGCACTTCATTCGAATTTACAAATGTAATCAATCAGCTCATAGCGCCATCTAAGAGTCGTTCTACTGTTGGTTATCTAGAGTCTTGTGAAGCATTGCGATAGTTAGAATGAAACAAAATTTGTGTGGTTCAACCGGTACATTTTTGTCAAATATTCTATGCATAATAAAAGTTGTAGTATTTTACCAAATAAGCTTCTTAGTGCCGTGTTCCAACATCCAGATAATCAACCAAACAGATACTACCAAAATTTTATACCTCACGTAGTTTTCATATCTTTGACAATTCCCGATGGAGGGGCGAGTTGATGAATTATTTGCAGACTTTTCTGAAGCAACTGTTATTGATGCTTCATTCCATGGGCTAGCGGAAACTGACAATCGGCAATCGAGGTAGGCGAAGTCTGTTACCATTCATTTCAAAACACCGAACCGGTACATCATCTTTCAAGTGTCATATACCTCTCTACATACTTAGTTTCTGCGAAGAAACGTGACTTCAAACCACCCACGTGCTGATCTGCTCTCCTGCTGGCAGATGTTTAACACCTCGGCAATCAATTTGGCACCTTTTCCCGGGCGGTGTTGCGCCCTAAGATAAATAAGGTTCATAACTTTCATCTTCATTATATTACAACCGAAGAACACAAAGTCGAATCCGCGCGTAATTTGTCGGTGCTGCTGTTCGCTCTTATCTTATGCTGCTTCATATTGTCTTTTTGCCGTTGTAGTAGAAGTAGAAGTAGTAGTTGTTGTTGTTGCTGTGCTTCTTGTTGATATCGGCATCCCTTATCTTTCATTCAATTCATGTTCAAAGCAAAAGATTGTGTACGCTTTTAATTAACTAAATTTAATTAAGTTTTATTCAACTCATCTGCACCGGATTAAGCCTCCGAGTCTGACGTCTGCTGGGCACCGACCGTCCAAAAAAAACAAACGCTTCGGTGCTTTACGGCGAAACGGCGAAGGCAAAACCCAGTTCCATAGGAGTGAGAGAGAAAGAGATGGTGGAAAAAAACTGCAACCCAAACGTTCCGAGAGTTTTGCTATCATAAAACTCAAAGAATGATTATCTGCGTTCCGTGTAGGTATGATTATTTTTCTGGAGGTTGGAAAATTTGCCTGGAAAAAAGATTACCGAGATGTAATAAACTTGCTCAATGAGGTGAGGGGACGGGGCCGGCCTGTTCGCACTCGAAGAGGAATTTAATAACAACGAACCCACCGTGTGTCGGCGCCTGTCGATAAATGCGGGGCCCTTGACTGGATTGTTATGGGTGTTGCAACATGTTTTCCGCTCTTCGATGTCGGTATTTTCCACTTGTTTGTGTGCTCGTGACAAACTTTTGTCAATCAAACTCCATCTCAGCTCGGTCGCAAACGGTGCTACGGTGGAAAACTATGTGCCCAAGATCCTACCACAAGATTGCCAAGATCGTAGAAAACTTTTATACTAAATGTTTTATGAAACCAACTACATGACACTATTGCCGGCAGAAGTTCAACTCGATGGTGACGATTTGTGTGAAAGGACAAACTGTACCATGGGTGCTCGGGTGGAGACCGCAGGGTAGTTCCGCTCAGATGTTTCCTCAAAACGTATTTGAATCAATTATTAAACTTCCGTTTTTGTTTGTTTTGCTTTTCCAAAATGAAACCCGGATGCGACGGACACAAAACATCGGGTTGGTCAAAGGTAATGAGAATTTTTCATTATGTTTGGTATGTGGACTAATTTGGAATTCGATATTTTACTATACATCAGTTATTACTTAATTTAATTCGCTTTGTTGTGTCTGTCATTTTTAATCCACCTTGTGATATGTTCATTCCTTCCTCGTATCTCTGATATTCTCATATATAATATTGTGGTATTCAAATTCTTTGATTCTTGTAAGAAAACAATAAAAATTTGTCCATCAACGAGTATATCCTAGAAAATGAAACAGTTGCCAGATCGGGTATGCTACCTCTAGGAAAACGAAGTGAGTTCCACTATTGCATGTATGTACTTTCGGAACCGGTAAAATCGAAATCGACATGACCAACCGCTTCGAAGAAACCAGTTACCATGAATTGAACCAGCTACTTGATAATAGTCTAAATAAGCAACACTGCTCTGGTTAATATGCACTAAAAAAAAATAATCACATCATAGTTACGTGACAAGTTATGTAAATATTTTCCACCCTACTTTTATTGTAATTTTTAATGGCTTGGCATTTGGTAGACGGATAAAAATCCATAGCCGGTACCATAATAAGGAAATTTTAGAGATCATGAAACATGTCTTTTCATGAGATTATACCTATAATTAAAGATCGATATCTTTAATGAGCCAAACTATTTAAATAATGAAAATTTTTATGGGAGATTAGTTAGTGCTCATGATAAGAATCATTTTGCTAAAAAAATCGTCAGTAATAGGCAAGATCTTATGAGAAGACATGTTTCATGATTTTCATAATATCTGAATCATGGTACCGGTAAGGGAATTTTTCTATCGGTGTTGCTATTTTATGTGTAATCCCGTGATAGTTATGTGTTTCATAGATAACATTTACGTACTAGACAATAGTTATTTTAAATACAATTTTTCAGATACCACATCTAATGGAAATGTATTTCACTTAAAATTGTCGTAACCTCCACCAACCCTTGTTTTCAATTTACCTAACCACTTTTCTCCTCTCTCTCACCTTCTAAGTAAGAGTACTAATACTGCTATGCTTGGTGTCATCAACTAGTTATAGTGTTATAAATTTAATTTTAACTGTTAGTTTTAATTGTTGTGTTAGGCCTAAATGTATCTGTTGGATCATTGTAATCTGTTGATAGAAATGATGAGGAGGTTTTATGCCTGTTGGAGAGAGAGATTGCTAAATTTCATCTTCACCGGGCTTTTCCCTGATCCAAATAAATAAATAAATAAATTAATAAATGAATTAATAAATAAATTAATAAATAAATTAATAAATAAATTAATAAATAAATAAATAAATAAATAAATAAACATTTACCTCAAGCCATGTTACCTTCTAAGATGTTTTGTAGAAATCTTCATACAAAATTTGTTTCACATCACACGTAGGCGTAACGGGACCCTATTTCTGTATAATTTAGTTTCCGAGTCATATGCGTTACTTTTTTTGTAAGTTATAAGCGTTATGGAGCGTTACATGCATTACTATTTTGTGAATCACAGGCGTTCCGAAGCCTTATATGCATTACTTTTTTGTAAGTTATAGGCGTTACAAAGCGTTACATGAATTAGTTTTCAATAAGTTATAGGCGTTACGAAGCGTTACATGCGATACTTTTTTGTAAGTTATAGGCGTTATGAAGCGCTACATGCATTACTTTTTTATGAATCATATATGTTACGAAGCTTTACATGCGTTACTGTTTTCTTAATCATAAGTGTTACGCAGCGTTACATGCGTTACTTTTTTAAGTTATAGGTGTTACGAAGCGTTACATGCGTTACTTTTTTTAGGTTATAGGCGTTACGAAGTATTACATGCATTACTTTTTTGTAAGTTATGAGCGTTTCGAAGCGTTACATGTTACTTTTTTATAAGTTATAGGCGTTACATGCGTTACTTTTTTGTAAGTTTTGGGCGTTACGAAGCGTTACTTTTTATAAGTTACATGCCTTACGAAGCGTTACTTTTTGCAACATACATTACAAAACGTGACATGTGTTATTCTGTATAAGTTTTTAGTATCACGGAGCGTTGCATGCGTTAGTTTTCTATGAGTTTTGGGCATTACGTGCGTTCCTTTTTTGTGAATTACAGTCGTTACGAAGTGTTACATGCAATACTTTTTTGTTAGTAGACGTTTCCCGCTTTTCCGTTTCCCGCATTGACGCTACTACGAATCCGGGTTTTTTGTTTTCCATACATGGTTGAGTCTGTGTATGTGGAGCTCCAGTTAAAGGATATTCTATCGTTTCTCACCCAATGTAGTAAGGAGCGTTAGCGTTAGCATCCTTTCGGATAAGCAGAACGATTGTTTTCATTATGTTTTGTGCTGTTTTTCCACCTAAGCCACTTCACAATTCTCTTCCACGTTCATTTTATCCTTCCCTTCCCATCAGGAAATTGATGAGAAGCTACGGCAAGGCACAAGTCTCCAAATAACTAGGGGAACGTGCCACTTGAGTCAATTAGTTCTGATTCCTGATGCCTTATGTTGTAAGCATTACGAAGTGTTATATGCGTTACTTTTTAGGGACGCGTGATGAAGCGTTACCTTTGGTAAGTTACAGACGTTACGAAGCGTTACTTTCTGTAAGAACGTTACAAAACGTGGCATAAGTTATAAGGCATAACATTCTATATAAGTTTTTGGTATTACGGAGCGTTACATGCGTTACTTTTTTGTTTTTTATAAGCATTACAAAACGTAACGTATGTCACATATTTAAACAGTACAAGCGTTACATCCGTTATTCTTTTGTAAGTTTTGTGTGTTACGAAGCGTCATGTGTTACTTGTTGTGTTGTAGGTGTTTAAAATTGTTACATGATTTTTGACATCCCAATTTTAACATATTGAAGAGTCACTTATTTGCAAAATCTACTGGAAATGTCAAAATTTTGTTATAAATGATCCTGCAACGACATGAAATACACTAATCAAAATTGGCGCAATGATATATCTTATCAAAACTAAAACTTCTATCTAATTTTGATGGAAAATGAGCATAAATATTATTCAAGTTAATTAATTGTTCTATTCTATTCATGAAGGAATCATCAGCTCTTTTTTATATGAGAGTATTCAGCAAATTGAAATGTTCTTTCACATCATTTAAGGGTTTCATTTTTTTTAATGTTACCGACAGCCACGACAGCTTCCAATACTTAGTTCCACTACGACGCTTGCTTGACCACGTCGAATATATGAAGTTTGTATCAATCAATAGTGTAACTTATTTGAAACAGAATGATTTGTGACGAAACTTTCAGTGCTGAAAGAGGAAACACTTTAAAACTAATATGATCAGTATCTAACGGGGAAAACAGATTGGAAAATTGACATATGAACATAATGATGTAATGAAAACCGCGAAAAATGTTACCGCAAAGACGGGACTCGAACCCGTAGCTAACTCCTAACCGAGGAAATTGTTTTACCAATTAAACTACCCTGCGTATGAAAACACATGAAGAGACAAGTCCAATTGACTAAACAAAACTAAGCATGCTTGCGCCGGCTCTGCGTTTTAACAAAGACTAAAAACAAATCGTTGACTTTAAAACTATTTTCTGTCAAAATTATTATTTTGGTTTGTTTGACATGAAGCCGCCAGTTTTTGCAATGACTGAGCGGAAACATACATTGGAGAAGCCAAATGAACAAAAAACTGACAGAAGATAATTTATCGGAAAAAGCTACGCTCAGAGACAGGACTCGAACATGCGTTCTTATGCATCCCGTGCATACGCTCTACCATTTCGCCACTCTGAATCTTGTTTTAGTCTAAAACATGACTCAGAGTGGCGAAATGGTAGCGCGTTTTAGTCTAAAACAAGATTCAGAGTGGCGAAATGGTAGAGCGTATGCACGGAATGCATAAGAACGCAGGTTCGAGTCCTGTCTCGGAGCGTATCTTTTTCCAATAAATCTTTTTTTCTGTTAGTTTTTCATTCATTTAGCTTCTCCAATATATGATTTCTGCTCAGTGATTGCAAAAAAAAGTCAAAGATTTCCATGAGTTTTATTACAGTACGGACCGAAAATCGAAGCTTTCGGGTATTATTTCATACAAAGATTTGAGTAGTAACCTTGGAAACCGCTTCCTAAACAATGGAAGAGAAAGTAAACAAAGAAAAACTGTCACTCGCTTAGACGGCCATTTGGTAAATCCAGTGTGCCCAGATATTAAATTAGTCAAGTTTAAATCCTATTCTTGCAGTTTCCTTCAATTTATTTTGTCTGGATTTTCATTTCGTCATTACATCGTGGTCCATTTTGAGTGATTAGTGTGAGGCTTACTAATTTGACCTATTTTTTTTTAATTTCCTTTAATAAATGTTACGTTTGCTTATAGAACTGAATAGCACAGTACTTTTTAGATTGGCTAGACAGAACACTGCATTTTGGTAATAAATCAAATTGTCGACTTTGTTGTCGTGTTTCTGTTTCAGTTATTGAAACCTTATTGTTGCTGTTATATTCAAAAGGCGAATTTATTACACCAGTGTTTTGGTCTTTCATTCTTCGGATTGATTCATATCATACTGTTCTCAGTATTGGAAAAAATTGTTCTTCGGATAATATCGTACCGGAATCAGGAGACAATCGGATACGAACTTTTTTTATGATGTTATTTCGATTATAATTGAAATGATTTCGTCGATGGTCAGTGCCATTAGGCTCTCTGACAGCTCACTTACAACCACAAATGCAAATGAGATCGGTTTGTTTTCATCAGGAAACGCATGCATTAAATACGATTCAGACGATCAATCAACTTCCGTCGACGTCCAGATTATTTTTATTAATTTTTTTAGCCGAATATTGCTCACGTTTCCGACGTTCATTGCTTACAATTAATGTTGTTGTTCCGTAATCGTTCCATGCAGGCGATAGTCGCTTGATGCTGCGTGTGAATCGCTTTTACATATTGTTTTGTTTTCATCAGGAAACGTGTTGGCCATCCATTTTTCAGTAGGGCCGCCATTCATTTTTCACCGGGTGTAGAAACCTCAATACGTTAGTCAAGCACTTGCATGATATTTTATCTCTGCAAATTTATTTTTATATTGGCTTTTGCTGTGACCGCTCAAGGAATATCAACACTAAATAGCAAACGGTTGATAAGAACAATGATTCGAAAAATTTTGCATAAACCATGATGGAATAATTCCCATAATGAGCTTAATCCACATTGTTTCATACAATTACCTGCACTGCACTTCGGAGCATCGGCACGAAAGCACATCATCAACAGTGATTGCTAACATACTTTCGGCCAATTCGGTACTGCACCCGGGCGGGCACCCACCAGGAAACATGATTACCACAGGAATGTGCTAATGAGCGGAATGTGCACGGAAAACAAAAAAAAAAATAATCGTGAACTGAAGCAGCCACCACGGCCACGGTGGCAATGCCACTCCGGACACACAAAACATTTCCGATTAATAGCTGGGTAATGCGGGTGCACCCCAAAAAAGCAGCAGTGACTGAAACAAAGGGCGAAAGCTGGCGGACATCAAATGAAATACATCTGGTAAATACCGTTTCAACGCTAATTGGTAATGTTGTTAACCTTGTTACGGAATTCACACGCTGGGCAGTTGGTTAGTTATACTTGGATTACCGAAACTCTGCCAGCGGGAAGTTTATCAAACACGGCGCTGCGGGGAATGCCGGAACCGCGGATAACTGCAAATGACCAATCAAGCGAAACAGGATTCAGAGGAAAATGGGTTTTTTCGTATCGTGCCGGGTGATCCCGTGGTACAGGTGGTGGACGGTTGGATCCTGGCGCAGTAACCGATGGGGGCTTCGAGTAAACTCAATGGACTAGGAATCCGTTGACCGTAAATCAAATATCTGAAATCAAAGCAATAAATTGAATTCGTCTGTACAATTGTGTGAATGTGAATTGCGCCTAGGAAAAGTAATTCTAGCTGATATTTCGGGTTTAAAATTTACGGTTCAGATACTTCGGGTTATGCTTCGTAAATCTGGTACAGAGCAGTAAATTTCAGTTGAACTGTTTATTCTGCTTGGCTACCGAACAATGATTATTCTTTGGAAATTGTGTTTATATGCATTCTTTTATTACAAAACTTTCAGCATTATTGTATTACTTGAAAACCAAGACCTTTAATGAATGCGAAAAACTAACATTTTCGAGTATATATTTTTTATTGTAAAGTGAAACTATTATGCGAAAACGATGCAGCCAAACTTTGTTTTTTTCGAACTAAACATATGAAGCTGCCCTCTTAGAAAAAAAAAGTTCAACGGTGGTCCATCGTTGGTCCAATACGTTGGATCGTTGCTCCAATGAAAGCCCAATCAATCGTTCAACGGGAGGCCAACACGGGACCTTCGTTTGACGATTTTTAAACAGACCGTTGAACCGACCGAATGCCATTGTTTTCGTTCAACAAACCCGGCAGACAGAGGTCCATTGTTGAGCCATTTTTAATATGAGGAGTTGAAGCCCCGTTGTACTAGCTTTACTGGACAATTTCCGAGGTTTTTTCTACTTATATTTTAAACTAACACTACATACCTGTACAATACTTCTACTTCACGTAGAATAGCAACAAATTTTCTTTCTATATGAAGGTAACACACACTTTTCACACTATTTTTGCAAGAGAAAAAACAACAAACCGTTCCAGCAAACTGAACGAATATTTCGTGCAGTATGTCGTTCAACAAGCGCTCAACGACCATCAAAATAGTACGGCCTGCTGAGAGGGTATCCATTACCATTCGTTGCTGGCCAGTTGCGTTGCCATGTCATTTTTCCAAAAATCTGAATTCAGTGCAAAAATCTAAATCTGGCCAAAACATATCGGTATCAGAATCTCTTCTACATAAGTACCAGGACCACAACAACCTTTTCTTATGTCTATCCAAGCTAAAAACCTAAATCGGTATTTATCTATATGATCCGTGAATTATCGGTATTTTGGGAGTGCATATCTGTATTGCGGTATAGAGGTCAAAAATCTTTATAAATACCGAGAAATCGGTATACCTGGCAACGTTGCTGCCTAGTGCGAAATCGGTAATATCTTGTTGTACGTTGAACGTCTGTTGAGCTAAAGCTGTGTGAACTGAAAACGGTGGAAATAGTAAAGCTTGCTTCAGATAGAATTGGAACATAGACAATTGCCTGTATTTCAGTTATTTATTATTGAATTCAAGATCTTTTTTATACAAATGTAGCATTTTCTTCATACTTTTAAGAAAAAATACGGATAAAATTATTCGTCACGGTTTCAAAGGAATTCTCGAATTTTTCCTGTAACTCGGCTCATTAGGCGGCGCACACCTTCTTCGTCCATCGTTTTAGCTATCTTATTCCACCAGGTCGTCATCTGATTGATGTCTTTGATAACCTTTCCCTTTGCCTTGAGTCTCCTCTTCATGATTGCCCAGTATTTCTCAATAGGGTGGAACTGGGGGCAGTTGGGTGGGTTAAGGTTTTTCGGAACAAACTGGACCCCTCTCTCTGCATACCATTCTTGAACGACTTTTCTGTAATGACAGCTTGCCAAATCTGACCAAAACATTACGGGATGGTCGTGGGATCGAATGAACAGCAAAATTCGTTTTTGGAGATACTCTTTTTGGTATAGTTCCGATGTCATTGTCCTATTTGTAACGAAAACTTTCGTTTTTTTTGCCACAGCTGCAAATGCCCTGCCAAATCATAAATTTTCTTGCAAATTTGTCGGCAAAAACAAATCTAAATTTGGCTGGAACATCCCCCCGAGCCGTTGCCAAGTAAAATTTTAGACCTGGGATTTGCGCGAAGTCAGCCTTGACATAGGTTTCATCGTCCATCAGAAGACACCCGACGAAATTGGTCAGCACCTGGTCATATAGTTTCCGAGCACGAATTTTGACCACACTATTCTGTTTTATGGTCCGATTTGGCTGTTTGCAAGCTCGATACGACTTGATTCCTTCCCGGAGTCGAGCTCTCCTCACGGTACTATGGGCAGCACCGAATTTTCTGGCCAAATCACGGTCCGACAGATTAGGATTCCTCTTAATCGTCTTCAAAATCTTATCACGCAGTTTCCGGTCGACAGTTTCACTCCGATGATTGGCTTGAGGCTTCCGAATCGTCGTCAATGTTTCCTTATACTGTTTGATAGCGCGCCTTACGGTATTTCTGGACATTTTCAGCTGTTTAGCTAGCCTAGATGCAGACCACAATGGATTTTCCAAATAACTGTGCACAATTTTTTCCCTTCTTTCGGCATCCATGTTGATTGTTTGCAAAGTACAGTCGATTTGCGGAATGTCAAAAATCATACGTGAAGCTGACAAAATTCCCGACACGTGGGCGCCAAGAACTTTCAAATCCGTCCACCAGAAGCGCCACAATATGAGCAAAAGTTTGTTGCAATTCTAAATGAAGCAAGCTTTAGTGAAAATGAATCGAGCTCATAACGCAGATTCGTACCAGCGATGGCAGATCAACGGAAATCTCCGTAAATCTCAACGGAAATTTTCATTTTCCTCTGGAAATCTACGGGACTTAGCACTTTCAACGGAATTTCGCATTTTCTACGGAAACTATTTTGTCTGGTGCTAAGACGAGACCTGACAACTGGCTTCTTATTCTTCCTGTCGAATCATCCTTCTCGTCATTTTCGCCCTGTGGAGTAAATACCAACCCACATTATCAGATCCGAATGGATTCCGAATCAATTCCGAATCGGCGAGAAATTTTCATTCGGAATTTCATGTGGAAATCATAATGGATTCCGAATCAATTCCAACTCCAGTGCAACAACCGATTCCGAATGAACCGGTTCGCCGACAACCGGTTGATTCGGAAATCATTCGGAATTGATTGAGAAGATGCGGACTGAATTGTCAATTCGTCTTCTTCTTCTTCTTTCCTGATTTTGCACGTTTTCGTGCTGATTTTCAGTTTATTTTTAAATGAAAACATTATATAACTGAATATACAAATTTAAATTTTCATGTTTTTCGGATATACAGAACTAGTAAATAACCAGTTCTTCTTAGAATTCCAACATAAACTGTTGAAATTCGCTGGAAATTAACAAAACGGCCTACCTTAGTCAGCATCATCCATTCCTCTAGCTTAAGTCGCCTAAATTTTACACTAACACATTCATAAAATGAGCGAATATTCAATGACATTTATAATGTCACTGTCAATCAGGTTGATCGAGCAGCCAACTCAGGCGAAAATTCTAGCACTGAACCGATCGAGCACTGAAAAATCATGCAGTCGAGTAAGAATTCATTACGCATTCCGTCATTTCGATAATGTGGGTTCCGTCATTTCGATAATGTGGGAACGATTCGGCTACAGTGTAGCCATATTTACAGAGTTTTTAATAACTTTATGCTAAGAAAGAAATATTCATTAAATTTAAATTTATAGACTCGGTTTTTGATTTGAAATAAACATGAAAAAGGTTTTGGTGAATGCATTTCTTTATTATTTATTAATGCTTAAAACAATTAATTGAGCTTTGATGACAAAACACGAACTATCTCATGTTGAACGCAAAATCGAATCCATTGTTGACGTATTACCGGATCTTTTGGAAACCGGAAAAAGTTTAGTTTTAATAGAAATGCTTAGTATGACCACAGTGTGGAACACAACAGTTCATTCTTCTCGTAAAACTAAACACTCTAATCTAACAAATCGTTTTTGGTTACAATTTAATTCACTAAAAATTAAAACGGCTTGATGCTGACTTTAATTACACAGTGCTGCCACTATAAGCATTTATTACAAACAAGATTGAAAAAAAGTGAAATATTCTCTGATTTTTTTTTTGGTGTGTTAAAATTATACATTTTAATAAACTTGTTTTCTGATTTTCTTTATACTTGGCATCATTACTCGCGAACCCTGCAAAAGTTTTTTTCTTTTCACAATGTGCGAGTAGCGACATCAAAATCAGCCAATCAGAAACTGGTCCATTTTGGAACAAAAGCAGCCCCCTCCCCCCCCCCCCCCCCCCCCCCCAGTTGTCAGGTCTTGCCTTAGGTCTGGTGAGCAAGAATAAAAGTCGCCTATTGTACGTTTCGTGTGATAGGGTTCAGGGTGACGGGAAGACCTTTCATTAGCGACTAGTTTGATCAAAATCGGTCCAGGCATTTCTGAGATCTCGACCTCTTTGTTGACAACACACATGCAGACCCACACACATAGACACACACGGACATTTGCTCAGTTCGTCGAACGGAATCGATTGGTATATGACACTCGGCCCTCCGGGCCTCGGAAAGTTTGAGCAAATTCTATACCTATTTTTTATATTTATAATAAAAAGTAAAAATTTGGATTTAAATGTGGCAACCCTGTCATCGGCTGTAATCAAAGTCCACCAAGCCATTGAGCAATTTGACGTCTCTGTTACGCACACCGATGCAGCGTATACGGATATTGCGGGGTACGATTTTACACTGACGTAAAAACATTTATGAATTTCACAATAATACACTGCGGAAAAAGCGCTTACACACTTGAATTTTTTAGCTGAGTCTCGGCAAAAAAATGCCGAGATTCGCACAGCCGAGTAATCAGCAATCATCTCGGCAAAAATAAAATTACTGAGCGTCTCGGCATTCTAAAATTTGACAAACGTCAAATATTGCCGAAATCGTCAGCATAAGATTTACTGTTTGCTCAGTGAAACGTTCACTGAATATTCGGCAATCCAATAAAACGAAAAAATGAAAAAAATAAATTACCGAATCATCAGTAATAAAAAATCTAGTCAATTAATTTTGTTTGTATTTTCTCAACATTATAAACACGCCATTCAGGATAAAAAAATTCATTTTATTACAACTTAAAGGAGGCTTACAAATTTGTTGCCAGTAGTGCTTAAAGCCTACCTGAAAACATGTAGCATAAATAAAAAGCGGCGTTTCCAGATGCGGCCACCTCGAGTCGAGCTGGAAATATGAAAATAAAAATATATATTGATTTTTGGCTTACAAAAATGTTCAATATTTAATGATGCATATACAGTATTGTTCAAAAAATAAACTTACTTTGATCTATTGAATTATTCCATGCATTGGGTTATTTTTTCGCATACCCCTCAAAGTTTTGTCTCGAGAACGCTTTGAGCCCCGTGTTGGGTGTTTTTCCCTTATAATCGCGAGTGCTCTGATAAAGTCGCTTTTTATAAAGCGAAACATGTCACTATATTTATTCAATATTTTTACTTGCAAGTGGTTCTACGCTTCTTCGAAGATTATCCATTTTTTCACTCGAGAATTTTCTTAGAAAATAATCGCACAATGCGAAGCGAAAATGTAACACGGCAATAAATGACAGCTGTCGTGCTGAATCTCGGAAACAGCTAGCGCATATTCCGAAATCTCGGCAAACGTCTCTGCTGATGTCGGCATATCTGTTGTTTACTGATAAATTCAGCAAGCAATTATGCCAAATTTCAGCAAAGTGAAGCATTTTACCGAAATATCAGTGAATGCATTTAACGAAGCTCAGAAACATGCGTATTGATTACTGAGCAATCAGCAAATTTACGTGTTGCTGATCAGTTTCGGCATTTTATTATGCCGAGCTCAAGAAATGGTTTTAAGTGTGTAGGGTTTCATAAGTTTATAACTTATGAAACAAGCAAAAATCAGTTCTATTTCGTGTTGAACATTTTCGTGAACAGTTGTATGGTTATCTTAACTGTTCTCTAGGCATTGCACAATTCTTTGTTCCAAATATTCCTCCCTATGCGGCTCGACAAAATTCACTGGGCATCTTTGGCACACTCACACTAGTATTAACCACACTAACACATTCATGCGTGGATTGGTCAATAGTCCAATCCACGTGCGAATGTGTTGGTGTGGCTATTCTCAGTAGTTGTAAGGTTAATGCTAGTGTGAGTATGTCGAAATAACCCAGTGAATTTTGTCGAGCCGCATCGTGCCAATTATTGAAGACATATATGCAATAAAAACACTGCAATACCAAGAGATACAGTTGAGAAAGATATAAAATCGTTTATGAAACTCTATAACACGTAATGGAACTGTCTTCTACTTGGTTCATTAGTTCATAGCTTACGAAATTATATATGCATTTTCCGCAGTGTAGACGTCAAATTGCTCAATGTATGTATGTATGCATGTATGTGTGAAGCCACCACCAGTTCAAGGCATTACCAGTGTATGCGTACAATATAATTTATTATAATATAATACAATAAGCTATAACATAATACAATACAATATAATATAAGATAATACAATATAATATAATGTAATATAATTCAATTCAATCTATAATGAATAATGTAAAAAATAACAGAATTATCACCCTTATTCTGAATAACGACGTATCGTTTTTTCGGTCGTATTTCGTTCGTATTCCTAATAACGCTAACAAAATCATAGGTAGCTAGGATTCGACCGAACCGTATTCGATCGAAAAACCAATACGTCGTTATTCAGAATAATGGCGTATATGTTGCAATAAACTATGATAAAGATTGCATTTTAGGATGGGCTTTAACTTATACACAATTTCGCACCCTCTCATTCTGCTACTAACGCAGAAGGCGATAGCACCCAGTCGACGTCGTTCTATTGACCAAATGTCATCATAGACTCACGGGGAGGCATGAGATAGGAACTTGTGAGGACTTAGTTATCTCACCATTTGACGACCCATAATAGAGAAGGAACGACTGAAGGATATAAACAAATTTCTCAACGACGTTTATGGCAACAACAACGAATAACAATAGATAGTAATGAGGTGGTTTCGTGGTTTGTAGCTGATATTGAAATGAATCATACTGATGAAACTTTTAATCAATTTGGTGTGATTATTTTTCAAATGTTAAAATTCCCATCAGTTGAATATTTGAGAAGCTTCTTCGAATACAATCAAAGAGTATTACTTGCATTTCGCTTCTGTGCAGTTAGGTTTCTTACACTTACATAACCTTGCTAAAGGAGTTTCTTCGTCTAGGCAAATTTATTTCTTTACAATAATTCACTGCTCCATCCGGCCACGTTGATAGCAAGGGATTCAAATGGTGTTAAACGCATTACTTGTTATGTTTTTTCCCATCCTTCTGCTTGCGTTCTCAAGATCAGAACAACCGTGTAAACTTCGTGTTGTGAAAAAGTAACACGAAACGCGGTATGCACTAGACTAGGCTATCCATTTGCCTTTCGCTACTCACTCGCGTAACAGTGATTGCATTAGTTTTAATGATACTCTACGTAAAGGTTTCATGATTTCAGCAGTTCCTACTCCGACATCACATCGCAGTCTATCCTGATCTAGATGCTGATTGGACTGATGGGGTCAGCTGATGGACGACTTCGCTTGTGTGTTGTGCGGCGGATTTGGACTCGTTCCCTCGACTGAATGGGGAAATTTTATCCAGATGTAAACAGGTAGGAAACAACGTAACGGCCTCCGAGAACCTGGCACTGCAAACAATCGTGGCACCATCGGACGACGACGACGGCGCCAACAATGAACGAAAATACGCATGGGGTTTATTCGCCCGGCCACGGTACAATGAAAATTGCTAAGGTCGGTCGGTCGGTCGGTTCTCTGTCGGGTGAGTGCAAATTTACATGTTCTGCCAGTGCAAGGTGGAAACCAGAAAAAAATGTTAAGGTTGTTCGAATGCCACCACGGGAGCAGACTTGTTTTTACCTTGCCTCCCGCCGAGCAGTAATCGAAATTCATACCATCAATCGAAACTCATTCCAGTTTATGACGGATTGGAATTGACTTTGTGTGTTTTTACGACTTCAATTTGCAGTTTTTGATTAGCGATACATGCTTTTCCCGGTTTCGGCTTCGGTACGACTGACTCTATTCGGTTTCTACGAGACAGCTAGCTGGTTACGGATTTCGATAGAAATCTTCTGCATACTGGAAAATTAATCGGTTGTCGGTTAATTGCTGCCACCAGATTCACAGATCTGTTATTTGTCGTCTACGATAGATTTTCCTTAATTTTCGTGGATGTAAAACAGTCAATTTCTACCGGAAAGTCTAGCTCTCGGCAAAGGCTCAGCACCCCCACAAAATTATTTGTCACGTATGGCGAATCAACAATACGCTCACGTTGTTGGATTCATGATCCTGCCGGGGGGACTCCTTTCAACAAAAACGAACACATCGTGAAGGAACATACCTACCACACTTGCTGTTCGATTGGGGATCGGGAAATTTCATCCGCCTCGAGTCGACTCATGGAGCACCGTAACTTTCCACCGCCGCCGTAACCCCCTCCCGGAGACTGGAGGCCCAATACCGTTCGAGCTTCGCTGTATTCCCATTCAATAGGGCATCCATTAGTTAAGGATGAAGCAGGTGCTGTTTTCCCAGACGATAAAAGATACATTACCCTTATTGAGTATAACATTATTATCTTCAGGCTCTTATTTTTTTACCATGCACCAGAACTGCTTCGTTTGGGTGTTTCGTGATTCAGATAGTGTATGAACTTTTCCCCGAGAAGCTATTCTGGTGTCTGCGAGTCGATATATATATTTTTTTTGGTTCGGTCGGGTTATTACTGGTTGCTTTACTACGGATGCTTTTACTGCGAAAATACCCATATTTTGGTGGTGCCTGTGCTGTGGTTTCCATGCAAAGGATAGCATCCTCCCACCCCTAATTTATCGTGGGGAACATTTGGCGTTTGTTCGGTCAAAGGAAAAATCTCGTTTCTATCCTCGTTTCTAGTTTAGTTTTGATGCAAATCGCGAGGAAACAGAAACAATAACACAGATAAGAGCCCGAAAGTGTGCAAATAACGATCAACAAGTACAAATCTGGAAAGTGCTTCCATGGCGGAGCGTCGTATTGCGTAGTTTATTACAAATTGAGACAGCCAGTGAAATGGAATAGAATAGCAAACCGATATCGTCTGGTTGGATTTTGAATCAAGTTGTAGATGATTCAAAGCTTGTCTAATACGTTCGACTCTGTTGACACAATTCGAGCACTTGGTTCCGATTTTGAAACCACTCTAAAAAGTTTTCGTCCACATGGCCAAACTCAATCACTGTTATCGTATCTCTAGTTCCATCAAGTAGCTTTTGATATTTTTCGGCGAAGAATCTATTGTTTATAATATTTTATCTTTTTTCCATAAACAGTGTAAACTTTGTGCTAAGTGGCAGCAGTAGTGCTAGTTGAACTTCTGGAGCACTGACGAGCCGAACGTAAAAACGTGAGCGAAAAAAAACTTGGAGCAGGTAATGTCAGCGACATAACCACGAGACTGACATAGGATTACAGTCGCAATGAAAATCCGGATCATCCAGTAAGAAAACTTGCAACAAAGCTTTGTTTTCTTGCAAGCACCATCCATGACGTTCTTAAATCTTTCGATACACGTCAACAAGGCTGAGAGTAGAACCCAAGTGGAAATGGTGGAGTTCGTCGTGGAGTCGTTCTAGGTGAAAACTGTACCAAACCGTAGTAATGAACAGAATTTGACTGCTAAAACAAGAGCTCGCGAATTGTCCAACGAATATTTGACGAAGTTTTCCTGTAAGATAATGGACGATGAAACTCATGTGCTGGAAAACATATCTGCTACGTTTCTAGACGAAGAAAAAGGCCATAGAAAATAACGATACCAAAAACCGCCAAAAGAAAGCAGATATATGCTCAAATAATTATTTTTATACGTGAATCATTCATAAACAAAAATGCAATAATAAAAACATTTTTCACGTTTATTTCAAATCATAGACCGAGCCTCAGCTTTTAAAAACCTGTAAATATGGCAACCCTGTAGCCGATACGTACACTAGGGTGGGACAAGGATGTATGGGAAAAAAGATGAAAATGTTTATTTTCTCACTTCACCAAACTATTCGTTTTTCTTTTGGGTTCCATAAGCACCATGCAAAATCTTAGCTCGATCGGAGAAACTATATTGTCGCAATAGTTGCACTATTTATGTACCATTTAATTCCACTATTTCACTGTCACGTTATTTCACTTTCACTTTAATGAAGCATAACAAACGTTACAATACAGTTACGCGTATTTCGGAATGTTATTTACATCCTTCTTCAGTGTATTGGTTTTATATATTGTCGCGCCCAAGGTTAAAAGTTTATATGGGATTTAGTAAGGAGAAATTCACTTTCAACAAAAAAATCTACTGAAGATCATCCTATGAACTCCAAAAATTAGTGCATGTGTTATTTTCGTTGGAAATTCAACGAGGAAGAAAACTTTAGAAGACCGCAAAAGAATTTGTAAAAAATGTTATTAAAGGAAAACCGGCACAAGATCCGAACAATGGCTCATCCCTTAATATATCTGCTGCTAGTGAAAGTAATGTGATGTGACTTCCTTTTAATGTGCTATAACGGTTAATCCGAATTGTTTGATGTCTTCACGATAGTTACTCAGTTTATTTTTAAGAGACAAACCATGATCCAAACCTTACTGTAAAGACACAAAAAGTCATGAAAATTGTGTTTTTGTTTGCACAAAATAGTACCATCTATATCTTCTAAAGTATAAGAGATAAAGAGTTTATATATTTGGCAAAGTTATTAGATTTCAGTTTATCTAAAATATTGTAGAAGATTACAAGAACCGATTTCTTCAAATTGAGAAGTTAGTCTTTTTTGTGTCTTTACAGTGAGTTTTAGAACATGGCTTGTCACCCAAATATAATCCTCATACTCAGCTGAGAAACTTTTGTGAAGACATCAAACAACTCAAATCAACCGTTATAGCATAATAAAAGAAAGTAAAATCGTATTATTACCACTAGCAGCAGTGGTGCTAGATATATTAAGGAGTGAGCCATTGTTCGGACCTCGAGTCGGTTTTCCTTTAATAACTTTTTCTACAAATGTCGGATTGTTTTGCGGTCTTCTAAAGCTCGATAAATTTCTTACGTAAATAATACATGCACTGATTTTTAGAGTTCATAGAATGATCTCCAGCCGATTTTTTTGTCGAAAGTGAATTTCTCCATATTAAATCCCATACAAACTTTAAACCGCGGGCGTGAAAATATAGTTTCTCCGATCGAGCTCAAATTTTACATGAGGTTTATGGGACCCAAAGGGAACACGAAAAGTTTAGTGGAGTTGATATCAATATTTTGTCCCACCCTAATGTACACCCTTATTGAACATAACTCAAAATTGAGTGACATACCACGAAGCTGTCAAAATTTGAGTAGTTTTTACTCCAAATAGGAAAAAAAAAATTTTTTTTTCGAAATTTGAGTGAGTTTTACTCAAAATTTAAGTTCGTTACACTCAAAATAAAGAAATTCTCCTTTGTTAGTGTTTTTATGCATGGATTTCTAATTGAAGTCTTCTTCTTTCTTTCAGATGGGAAGCACAAAAAAGTGATTCAAAACCATTTCCTTTTGACCAGTTTGGGGTCAAAATTGAATGACTTCTCACTTAGAATAATTGAAACCATCAAATTTCTATTGAAAACAACTATGGTTCATGTTTCGTGGTTTCAAAAACCGGATCTAGACAGGCTATGATAAATGATCTATTCTTGTATTCCTGAATGCGATTAGAATATTCCGATAACGAAAACGCACTGAATTGCAAGAAGTTTTCTCTTACTGAAATGCTTGAAAACTTAACACTTACTCTAACCCACTTGTACGCGGCGGGCAGATTTCCCTTCAGACGGCACTCCGACAAAAGTCTGGCAACAATGCAACAACCGTTTTCGGTAGAGAATTTCGCCTAGCTGTTATTACGGGTTTTGTTTCTGTCGGGTTCTTGCCATAGAAGACTGGCAGAACCGTTTTGAATCGGCTCTACATTTTTAGTGGCTTGGTTTTATTTTTTTAATAAAATGTACATTTGAAAAGCAATAAGTTATTGCCCTTAATATATGGATTAATGTTATTGCCAATAACTTTTTTTTCTCACTACCAAACATATCCATATTTCAATCTCATTTATCTCGTCTCAAGATTCGCTTTTGTATGTACATGCGGGATTGAGGAATATCAAATGAAGTCGAATAAAAAAAACCTGTTTTAATCCACCTAGTGGTGTAATGATACCTTTCTCATGTACATATAATATTGTGGTATTCCATTCAAAATTTATCTCTTCGATTTTTGAAACAAACCAAGAGATTGTTTGAAAATTAACTAGTATAACATACAGAATAAAACAATGCTTTGATTGCGTCCACATTTCCACAAACCAAAGAACCGACCACCAACTAACATGACACACAAACTCTTCTAGTACGCACTCTAAATTACGATTTAAATGTTTGTTGTATCCGAAAATATTTTAAGTGACGGTGTACAATATTGAACACACTTTACCCTATAATTCCGGAACCGGAAGTCGGATTCGGATGAAATTCAGGAATTCCGTATGGGACCACGAGACCTTTTATTTGAATCCAAGTTTGTCAAAATCGGTTCAGCCATCTCCGAGAAAACCTAGTGAGATTATTTGACACATACACACACACACAGACATTGCTCATCTCGATGAACTGAGTCGAATGGTATATGACACTTGGCCCTCCGGGCCAATTTTCACTAGTCGGTTTTTCAAGTGATTGCATAACCTTTCTATATGAGAAAGGCAAAAAGAAAAAAGAAGGAAGAGAGAAATAAACAAGACACGTACGAAATGACGAAATTTCGCCTGGGCAATTTTGACAGCAGCCGGAATGCAGCCAGCCTTCTGACGGTTACCAGAATTCCTCACAACCGGGAATGTATGAATAAATGCGAGAGAACTCTTGGCCGGAGTAAATTTTACTCAAATC
Organism: Malaya genurostris; assembly: GCF_030247185.1. Taxonomy (NCBI): domain Eukaryota; kingdom Metazoa; phylum Arthropoda; class Insecta; order Diptera; family Culicidae; genus Malaya; species Malaya genurostris. The sequence goes on along the minus strand of NC_080570.1, from coordinate 40,618,596 downwards.
CAAACTCACATTTTGACATATTGTTCCAGATTATGAATTTGAGTTATCGTAATTCAAACCATGAGTTATGTTCAAAGAGCGTGTAAACAGGCAGTTGGTACACTCAGAAAAATCCTCACTTCAATGCTACGTGAAAACGTATGTGACTTTTATCCATAGAACTTTTCTTGTAATACTTATGTGAAGTCTAGATAGCACAGAATGAAGTCATGAACTCTTATTCCACATTTGTATCACGTAATATCTACGTCACTTTTTTCGTAGATTCCATAGAATACTTTTGTAAAATTTATACAAATTCAAAGTGCTGTAAAATTTTTTTCATCTGAACTTACTTTTTACCAGAATTTTACTTTATAGTCACATTATTTTTATGTAATTGTTACTATAAAGTTCTATATTGAATCTTAATAATGTATATTGGTATTAGAAACTAATAGATTACACAGTCTGTTGGACATAACATTGCGATAAATTTTGTTCGCACGCAGATATTCTGGAAATTTTACTTTTAAATTCGTTTCTGTTGAATCACTTGCGAAAAATATCAAAAATCCAGAATGCAGTGTCCTAAATCCTTTCTCCGGAGCAGCTAAACTGAAGCAAACATTGTTCTCTTTAAGGAATGCATTCAGCTGGAACTAGTAGTTCAAGATGTGATTGATGTGGTGGAACACAATCTAGAGGTTTTGCAAGTTGTTGAGAAATGCGTTCGCAGAGCCATTTAGCAAACTCACTAAATGGTGCATTCGCTTATATTATACTTCTGATTGGTACTAATATTAGATTTGAAAGTATAATAAAAATTAGCTAGACTTCATAACTGTCGATAAAATCAATAAGCAATTATTTAACCTAAAATCACTGTGATAAATACCGTAGAAGGGTCAAAAGAGATTTGGCCTATGTTGTTTGTTCTAGGTTTTTCAACTGACGCCATATTGCGAGCACAAAATGAACATGACAAAATGAATTCAAGTAAGTGCGTGACACATAAAATATATGTGACAACAGCAATAATTCTGACATATGGTTCATTTCATATTCAATCATGATCCGCTGGTTGTTAATAAGATCACGTAAACTAAGATGACAAACCCATTTTTGGAATCTACGTGTTTTTTCACATAAGGTTAACGTGTGGATTTTTTTGAGTGTATTTCTTCAACAATGCGAAGATAACAAGATAACACGCTTATAAAAAGTTACTCAGAGTTTGAGTACTAGTTACTCATTTTCAAATGATACATGGAAACGTCATAAATCGAGTAGTTACCAGCGATGATAATGAGTAACTCTTATTCTAATTTTGAGTTTAACGTAAGAACTCGTTTTTAGTTTCATAATACAAACTCATCCAATATTAACGTGTAAATATTTTCGCATTACATTACAAGCTCCAGAAGCTACTAGGACTTTGCTGAATGTTATCAAATCTTGTCTGCAGGTTATTGCAGTCCGTTTCGCCAAATTGGCGATTTAAATCAAAGAGCTTCGATATCTCCAACGGTGTCAGAAAGCTAAACAATGTACTTCGACACTCAATCAGTGAGTAATCAAGATCCCCGCGGATTCTTCATTGCACGAGTATAGCGCGTGCTGATAATTGACACTTCAAAGCGGAATTTGAAATTATTTATAAAGTGTTCTAAATTTAGAGAGCGCATATTTGGCCTACGTCCTCTGCCAGTAGTTTTAAATTCAACGTGAATAATGAATGCTAGTTTGACTATATTTTATTCACGTGTCACGGGGTCTAGGCTTGTGTCGAAATTTAACTACGAGATTTCGATTATTCTTAACATTGGGCTAAAAATCTATCGGTCAGCAGTTATCATAATTAATCAGTCTTTTATTGGACCCCCCACTAAATTACTCAAATCACATTTTGCCTTACAAAAATACGCTGAGATTAAGGTATCTTATAAATCACCTAGATGTATTCGCCATAGCGTCTGACAATTGTGTATATTGTTTTTATTCATTGTATGCTAAAAAAAAATCTGGGATTACCGTTGATAACCGGACAATAAAAACGCATTCGGAACGGTAATTGGTCTCAGTCACTTTGACCTGATCTGTCCGAAATGAGTGCTAAGTGTTTGTTGGTTGCGATGGTCCTTCTGGGATTGTCTTGTGTTGTGATATCCCAAAGTAAGCATTTTGGTTTCGGGTTCGATTGTGATTGTGTTTATATTCTGGGTGTATTGCAGAACCTCTCCTTTGCTATTACGGCAGTTGGGCCCATTATCGGTCCGATAGGGGCCAATTTAAAGTGGAGGATATCGATCCGTGGCTATGTACTCATGTGATCTATTCTTTCCTTGGAATTAACGAGGATGGATCTATTGCTATACTGGACAGTGGGCTGGATATAGATATGGGAAATTTGAAGAAGTTCACGGAACTGAAAAATACGAATTCTAACCTGAAAACCTTGGCCGCTATCGGTGGCTACAGTGTTGGTTCGGAAACGTTTTCGAGGGTAGCAGCAAATCCGGACCTGAGATGGCGTTTTGCGGAGAATGCGAGAGATTTCTGTTTTCAGTACGGATTTGACGGTATAGATATGGACTGGGAATACCCTGGACAACGTGGCGGTGATCCGTACAACGATAAGGCCAACTTTGTGCTCATGCTTTCCAATTTGCGGGAGGTACTTTCTGCCAATGGATTGATGTTAACAGCGGCAGTTGGAGCTCCTCAGAATATTGCGGAAATATCTTACGACATTCCGGGGATTTCCGAGTACGTCGATTTCATTAATCTAATGACCTACGACTATAATGGGGCTTGGGATGCTTACACTGGACACAACTCTCCGCTCTATGAGGGTCCTTCGGATTCAAACGATTTTCAGCGAACTTTGAATGTACATCACAGTGTCACGTATTGGCTCCAGCAGGGTGCACCGAACAACAAACTGATTGTCGGTGTTCCAATCTACGGTCGGACATTTACGCTGCAGAGCTCGGATAATTACTGGCTTCGTGCGGGTTCCAGTGGACCAGGTTTAGCTGGAAAGTATACGAATGAAGCTGGATCTTTGGCGTACTTCGAAGTAAGTGTTATTACATGGTCAGCCCATCGGTAATCGATTTTTCCAATAGATTTGTCCTTTCTTCACCCGGAGGTGGGTTCGTCATTGGGAGGATAACCAGAAAATTCCATTCGCTGTAACCGGAGATCAGTGGATCGGATATGACGATGTTGACAGCACGAAAATTAAGGTAGTAGAAATTTTGTTTAAATACTTTATATACATGTTTTTACTTTACAGTGCGATTATATTAATCAACACAATTTGGCCGGAGCAATGGTATGGTCAATTGAGCAGGATGACTTCCATAGTTATTGTGGATCGAAAAATCCTATTTTGAACACCCTTCGTGACTGCCTCTGACGAGTGGAATGCAAACTCCTAGTTTTCCGATGATATTCGAGCAATCAATGGGCTCTAACCTTGGATAAGAATCAATAAGAATTAATCGTAGATTTTATCGAACGTACAAATAAAATAAAGCGCTGCAATTTTCGGTCATTGAGATTTTGGGTTTACTTTTACACATATCCCCTTGCAAATCTTGGGATTGAAAGGTTCATGTATTTCTTTTTGTGGAGTCATAATTTTAGGTAAAAAAAAGGTTTGATAGATCGAAGTATTAGACTACAGGGTGAAATCATACCGGACTTGCACAGTCAGATCGTATTCCAAGATCTTTTCTATCGCCTTCTGAGTTGTGAGCTCCATCACATCCCCAGTAGTTCCGTTGGCAGTACGGTTTCCCCGGATTCCCACATTTCGTGTTTCAAAACTTTCATTTCCCCAGTCATACTTTTATTCTGTCTTTCGGTTGAGTAGTGGAGAAAAGAGAAGTTTGTGTTTTTATGTGGAATATGTGGAGTGTGTATTTTTCATAGGCGATTTTCCAAAAGTTTAATACAGCACTGAGACGGAAACAACTGACAACTTTTGAGCTGAGCTGAAGTAGATCACCCGTAGTTGCACTTCGTGATTGACCGAATGAGTGAAAATGTACAATAAACCAAGAAAATGAAGCTTGGGAGAAGCAAATAATTTTCACTGTACATACCCACTCACTCCTAATTTTCCATAAAATGATCAATAACGACGCCGGCTACGACCAAAGGCTGTGCTATTGAGGAAAAGAAAGGAATGTTAGTCCGATACTCGTTGTTTCTAGAGACCGCGGGTACCACTGTATCCACGAGCATCATGGGATAGGAGATTAATAAGGCATTAAAAGTAAGAAAAAAAGAAAATATCTCTAACCAACGACGAAATACGACTACAGAAAAAAAAATAAAATAAAACAAGCACTCTCGAATGGATCTGCAGCAGACAAACTTTAGATTTTCAGCTTGAATAACACGATTGACTTGTAGATTTTCACATTTCATAGAAATCTGATAACACCGACAATGACATGCAGACGGCGCCTCGATCGGTTAATATCGTTGAATTTACGGGCGGTAAATTCTCAGTTTCCGCCGCTTGAGCATTTGTTATGCGAATCAACATTATTTAGTAAATAGCACTCTCACTACTAAACACACATTTGTCACACCCGCACCATAACTCAAAATAACTGGTTCAACCGAATTTCCAACTATTAGTATCAAACAATACATTGAAATTAGACTGTTTAAAGAGCAGCACTTAGACACCGCATCGTACTCCCAGTGATGCCAACCAATTAATTTTACATCTGAAAAAAGCATCTAACCGCTAGTAATTTAGATTTGCAAATTATTTCATTTGCAAATTCCTTGATGCAAACGATGGATAGCTTCGCCGCTGTAAATGTACCGATTTAGAGGTGAACAACAATTAACAATTATCTCCACGCACTTTGAAAACATAATAAAATTCATGGTGTTTGATTAAACAAATAATAACGAACAAATGCTCAAAAATACATCCACAGAGGTTAAATTATCAATGGAGCATAGAAAATACGCTTTTCAAACTACCAGATTTCTGATCAAGTTCTTTTAGTTTGAAACGCGTATTTACCCAAATTATGATCCGTGGGCAACTCTCGTTCAAAAGTAACTTCCTGCAACATTAATGGTTTTGGTTTTACTTCTTATGTGTCAGAAAAGCAGAAACATTAGAGATTAAACATTTTATTTGTGATTTTCAGTAGTCCAAGTGGAAAATAAAGACACAAGTTTTAGTTTTAGACACAAGTTTTAGTATGAAAAAACGGTTTTTTTCCAAATATTTGGCAGGAAATCAATCTATAAACTTTTAAAATTAGTACACGTGTTATTGTCGTAGTAAATTTAAACATGAAGAAAATCTTCGAATGTCGCGAAACATCAGACATCAGTCCGAACAATGACTCATTCTTTCACACATCTAGCACCACTGCTGCTAGTGGTCGTAATATCCCGCTTGTGAGACATTGACATTTTAATCTGAAGAAATAGGTTTTTGGTGACTTTTTGACTAACACCTCTGGTTTTACCGTTCTCATATAGAAAGACTATACAATAAATGTGAAAACCGACTTTTGACTCCCAGCTCAACAAACTAAACACTGGTCTGTGTATGTATATGTGTGTGACAAATATTGTCACACAATTTTTACAAACTTAGATTCAAATGAAAGGTCTTAACACCGCTGATAAAGTTAATGCGCTAAATGTACCCCAACTGACATTTCCTCTGTTTTTCAAAGAAGGGCGAATCTTACAAAAGTAAACAAATCGAGTTTCTCTCTCCTGCCAAAAATTGCTTCAAAATCCTACGATTTTTCCTAAAAATTCGGATTCTGCAAAATTCGCAATCTTAGTAATACAAATAACTATCAAGGGTGAAACTGTCATTCCATTTGTTTAAGTAAGTTTCGTCCTCTGTGTTCCATGCAAACAAACAGGGCGATACTTTAAATGCTAGTAAGGAAGAGCGAAAATGTTTTTGTCTTCTTTATTTTAGGTGATTTCCGAACCTTTTACTGCTGGAAATAGTAAATGAGAAGATAAAATTACCCACAGATTTGTCTTAGTCGCTAAAACTAGCCAATCTCACGAAAAATGCTCAAGGGCGTTTTGACTAGTGAATTTATTTAGTTTGCAGACCGTGAGAGTCTGTAACCAAATAAACCATTGAATGATTTGCTGAATTTTATCCAAGTCCGACTACGAGTACATTTTTTTCAAAAAATTCAAATCGTCATAAAAAATCGTAAACAAATTTGTAGGTCATATTAACAGTTCGGCTGAAAAGTTCGTATCGTTTAATAGAAACACACATTTTTTTGCCAAAATTCGTTTTTATTATTCAACATAATTGCCATCAGAGGCGATACAGCGATTATAGCGATCTTCCAACTTTTCGATACCATTTTTGTAGTACGATTTGTCCTTTGCCTCAAAATAGGCCTCAGTTTCAGCGATTACCTCTTCATTGCTTCTAAATTTTTTACCATCAAAAAGTAGTGTTTCATCAACGCACGAAATTCCTTTTTTCCATTTTTTTTTTATTAGTTTTACGTTTCGTCTTTGACTCATCAGTGCAGAGCAGTTCAAATTGAACTGCTTAGTGCTAAACTCGGCAGTTCAATTTGAACCGCTAAGCAGACGTAAAGTTTCTGCTACTTACAGAGCACTTTTTGTTTTGCAACGGAGTGCAATGTCTTTTCTGACGTGCCGAACGAAAACGTGTTTTCGACTATTTCTGGCCGATGCAGGTATGGTCATTTAGGGGTTAGCCAAATTTTGTGCTAGGGCACATAACCGTTTTTATTAGTTTTACGTTTCGTCTTTGACTCATCAGTGCAGAGCAGTTCAAATTGAACTGCTTAGTGCTAATTTTTTTTTCACAATAACAAAGGTAGCTTCACTCAAAATGCAATATCTCACAAACTAATAATCAGACAGCTGTCAAATTTATACACGTATCTTTTGAAGGTTGGTACTAACTGAAAATGGTATGGATTTAATTCTAGTGGCGCCCTCTCATAGAAACGATACGAACTTTTCAGCCGATCTGTTAGTTGAATGAACTGAATGCCACTATGCCGATATCCAGCTTTCGGTTCCGGAAGTACCAACAAAAGTAATCAAATGTGATAAAATGGAGCTCACTTCATTTTCACGCATATGTTTGGATAGATTTTTATTAACTAAAATTCAAATGTAAGGAGTGTATCGAAAATAAGTTCCGGACAAGTGCTGCATCGCATTTTTTGGACGCTTGAGCCCAAAGTTTTTTGAACTCCTGCATGTTCCCAGCTGCCTTACCAGTCTTCCTGAAGACCCTCTTCACGATTGCTCAGTAACGTTCGATGGGTCGAAGCTGAGGGCATTTTAGTCGATCGATATTTTTCTCAACGAAATTTATACCCTTTCCGCAAGCCAATTGAGAGTGGTGTTGGCATAGTGATCCGACGCTAAATCCGGCAAAAACAGTGGAGGTGTATTATGCTTCTTATATAAAGGCAGCAATCTCTTCTGGAGAAACTATGATCGAAAGATTTCTGCATTTATAGTTCCGGTAGTGTAAAAAATGGTTGACTTCAAACCACAGTAGCACGACAGTAAAGTATTGTGAACCTGGAAGTGTTTTTGAGTTTTCCTTTACATAAGTCTAATCGTCCATCAAAACGCATGCATCCGGACGCTGCAAAAGTTTGCACTTGTCTTGATAATTATTAACTTTTCCCAATATCTGTATAGTCCTGTCAAACTCCTGAAAGCATCCGCCTGTTTTTGTTGCTTTCTTTTCTTATTCAATGACAAAAAATTCGTTGTGAATCTTCAAAAATATATTAACATATTCCGTATCGGTTTGGAATGGATTGCATTAGTTCCATTCTTGTAAAATGATAATATGATGTAGTCCTCTTAAAATATTGGATATCAGTAGTTGTGTAATGTTTTCTAAACGTTTTTATAGCATTTATATATGTTACTCCGCACATTTGAAATTTTGAATTTAGATAGAAAAACTCTAATGATATCATCGAAAAATTCCGAACAACTCGATAGATTTTTGAACTATTCATTCGATGAACCAATCTCACTTAATATTTTAAACTTTCAATTTACATTAACTTATTGCAGACAATAATAACTTCACTTATTCCTGTATGATAATTACACAAATGTCACAAATTTTCGAACTTGTACAGATGATCCACTCACACGAAACAAGAACAAGGTGTTCTACGATGGAAATCAAAATTACATTTGTTTGCAATGCTGTCTCTCTGCTGTGAAGATAAACTTATTTGATTGGCAAGTAGAAGCAATGCACATTGCAGACACCTGCACCGCGAATAAATGCTCTGACATATTGAGCGGACGGATAGATAAGGATATCGTAGTCCACTGTCCTCCCATATTCAATATTGACTCTGAGCCCATCCGGGTACTGATTGCGAACCGTGCTGATTTGTCCAACATGTTGGTGTAATTGACAACCGATCGGCAAATGTCTAGAACACAGAAACCCCATGGATTATGCACCGGGTTGAGTATTATTGTGTTTGCTTGAATACGAAGGATGGCTTGGCTATACGATTCGGCAAATAGCCGAAGCTCATAAATTCATCTTTATCGTTCATTTGTTTGCTGTACTGTCGGAATTACCTGTGTGTCGTTCCCGGGGGTTTTCCTGGTTACGCCGAATGGAGATTTATATCGAACTGTCGTAATTAGGGATGTCGTAATTAGAGCTACTATTTTTTTTTCTCAAAAATTTGTATATAACTGAAAAATCAATCTGTACAATATCCATCTTAAAAAATAAATTTAGTGAGGACACCTGGTTTAACCCTATGGAACCAAACACAAAAACTCAAAATCGGTATTTATCTGTACGAAAATTGAATTGTCGGAGTATTTTAGGAGAGCATATCTGTGTTCCTGTATCAAATACGAAAATCGGTATAAATACCGCTAAATCGGTATAAATACCGCTAAATCGGTATAGTTGGCAGCGCTGGTCAGAATTTCGATCGATGAATCGAGTGATCGATTACAAACGTCGATAATCTGAACATTAATCGATTATTTGGAAAATCGAATAGACTACTAAAATAGTAGAGTAATTCTGTATAAAATGTTCAAAACGACGTATGTAACAATGAGATATTCTCTTAATTTACTTTCTCTTTCAATTATTGCGAAATATTCCTGCGTTTTTCGGTAATTTCTCCAAAGCAGATTAAAAGATGATAGCTTTAGTAATTATTATCGGTAAATAATCAAAAGAGAAAGTAAACAAAGAGAATCTCTCATTGTTACATACGTCGTTTTGAACATTTTATACAGAATTCGTAGAATCCTACTGTAATAATCGATAAATAACTCTGACAATCGATTAAAATGCATTCGATTAGTTGGAGAATTTTATTCGATAGTAAAATTATCAAGTTATTCGAAAAATCTGAAGAATTGAAAAAATGGGAACGAATTTATCAGATGGCGTTCAGCTTATTAAGCGTTCGTTTCTAGAAAATGATGTAGGTTAAGTAGAACAGACTCACAGTGGACTGCGCGTCCGCAGGAAAGAAACCAATAATGAAATGATGCAGTCCGAAGGTATAAACTACGTTAGGAACAACTTCGATTAGTAATGACAGTTACGATTGGTTTAGGTTCAATGCAGGGTGCCCAGATCAGTAAATAAAAAAACTCTCTTAACAATTAAACCGAATGTCTCCATTCGGCAAGTTTTGATTCGATACAGTGGCGTCGGCCATTTATCTTTTTACCTGTAATCATCTGCATGTTTAATGTAGATCCATAAATAATTTACTACGTCTGAGAGCAATTTCCTTTTTTACTGTCCACCGTCCGGATGTTTCGCAGTTTGGCTCTCGCGCCGGTCCAACCGAAACGGCGAAGCGAAGGTGAGCAACATTTTTGGGGCGGACGACCGGTGGCGTGACGGTATGGATTGGTATTGGACATGTTGTAAATATTCGCAATCAACAACCGATACCGATAGCTATCGAAAAACGACTACTAGCAGTTGCGATCCGGCGGGTTTGAGTGCCGAGAACATGTGCTACCAGAAATGTCATTTTTACAGTCCATAAAAAAAAACAGGTACGCAAAGAGTATGGGCTAATCCTTCCAGCGAATTCCATGTGACTGGAATCCATCCAACGGAGTAAACAACCGATCTATGGAGCGTGGGACGTAGCGCTAGCATACGATTATGAGTTTTGGTAGAAAACATGAAAATTGAGTATGAAATACTGATGACTAAGTACTTAGATTAGGATTTGTATTGTTATGGAACAAACAGACAGCCTCGGGACAACAAGAGCCGTATTTAATAAATAATGGTGGATCAACCAGTTCAACTTGCTGGCGGAGAGTTTCCGTACCGAGGGGATTAGGAAGCTGAAGCACGTTTTTGTCTGTCTCTATAGGATTGTTGGAAAACCGGCATTTGGTAGGAACGTCGCAGACCCCTAGTGTTATATACTATTCGACACAGCTTGACGAGATTGAAAATGGCTCGTGGATAATGTCAAAGACATAACATTGGCTCGCTGAAACTCAAACTGTGCCCTTATAAAACACGATATCAATTCCGACGACGACGAATACAGGTTAAAATTGGACTAAAAAAAGACATACAATTATAATAAGTCCAACATCAAGGGGAACGTGCCATTTGAGCCAATTTGTTCTGATTCATAATAACGCTTGCGGTATCCAAAATAATAAACATTAAACTTTTAAGAGTTGTTTACAAATCAGTGGAAATATTCTGTGAATAATATTATTCCTTGTATCTAGAATTTACACGGATAAAAATCCATTGCCGGTACCAAGATTAAGAAATTATGAAAATCATGAAACGTATCTTTTTATGAGATCAAAATTATCAGTAACAGGCATGGTCTCATGAGAAGTAATGTTTCATGATTTTCATAATGTCTTAATCATGGATTTGCATCATTAATAGAATTTCGTTAATGATTGAATTATTGTCATCGCAAGCGGTCGTGTCCTGTACTGTAATTGTTTTAATTGTCTAATCTTGATGATCGCTTGGTGGATGTTAGCATCCATCAACACCTAATAAACAAGAATACGAACAACGCTGGTAGTTTCCAATTTTTGTCTAATACGTCAATGAAGATAATATGTTACTTAAGTTAAAATCAATTTCACCTCTGTATTGCGTACCAAATTTCATCAGTCTTTGTTTTCGAAACATACAGATTTTTATTTTGAATATCTGGCATCTCTGTTCCGGCTACATAGAAAGACATTGTCAAAGATTTTATCGTTGATTGATTATGCCATTTCTGGAATCTCCTCTGTTCATGGATTCCTTGAACAACACAATAAGTAATTATAAACTACCAGAAAAGATTCTGGTTACATGAACCGAGTATATTTTAATTCATGAGGATTTTTTTTCTTTTCGCGTAAAAAACCGCGTAACTTCAGAAATCCGCGTAAAAAACCGCAAAACTAAATATTTCTTTTGAGGCCAAATATCTTAGAAATGCATGAAACGTCGAGATCTGGTGTAAGCATCTGGTGTTTTGACACAAATCGAAAAAAATCGGGATATCACCAGATCTCGACGTTCCATGGATTTCTAAGTGAAAACAAGAAAAACGAATAACATTGAAAATCCTCGTAAAATAAAACCGCATAACTTCTAGAAACCGCGTAGTTTCGGAAATTCGCATAAAAAAACTGCGTAGCTTCGGTACTTCTTTTGTAAGTTATAGATGTCACGAAGCGTTACACGCGCTAATTTTTCGTAAGATATAGATGTTACATTTTAGAGGATAAATGTGTTATATAAGTTACTTTTTGTGAATAATAAGCGTTGCTTGCTTGTCACTTTTTCGAAAGTTATAGGCGTTCCGAAGCGTTTATTATATTTACGTTTTTTACGGTTAAGTTATTATGAGACATTACATGCGTTACTTTTTCGTAAGTTATAGGTGTTATGAGGCGTTACATGCGCTATTTTTTCGTAAGTTGTTGGTGTTACGAAGCGTTACTTTTTTGTTTGTTATAAACGTTACTTGTATTCCTTTTTAAGAAAAAGTCGTTACAAATCTTGCATGCGTTACTTTTTTACATTTATTTGAAACGATGCGTTACTTTTTTGTAAGTTATATGTGTTACAATACGTTACATGCGTTACTTTAATGTAAATTATAAGCGTTGCATTTTGATGGTAAAGGTGTGATAAAGCGTTACATGCGTTACATTTTTGTAAAATATGAGCGTTACATGCGTTTTTTAATAAGTTTTAAGTACTACGAGCCGTTACAGCCGTAAATTATAAGCGTTACATCCATTACTTTTTTGTAAGTTATATGCGTTACGAAGCGTTACATGTGTTATCTTTTCGTAAGTTATGTGACCTGTTCATCTTTGGACACAATGTAGTTCCTTTGGTCACTGAGTCCAGCTTGTAGGTGTTTTCTGAATATTGTATATTTTTGTTAATTTTCATTGTCATTAATTATTCAAATAGAATTTATACGTCAATCGCTTTCATACTACGTGTTTACATGTTTGAGTCACGTTTAAATTCTGCTTAATAGCAAAGGTTGGTACCAAAAGAAGGGTTTAGTTTATTTATCTATTTATTACGAAGCGTTACATGCGTTATTTTTTCGAAGATTATAGATATTACGAGGCGTTACATTTTTGTAAGTCATATGTTTCATATGCGTTACTTATTTTCGAATAAGGCGTTACATGCGTTACATGCATTATAGGCGTTATGAAGCGTTACATGGGTTACTGTTTTTAAAGTTATAGGTGTTACGATGCGTTATAATTATGTAGGTTATAAGCGTTGCCTTTTGAAGGTAAAGGTGTTATGAAGCGTTACATGTGTTACCTGTTTATTAATTATGAGCATTCAGTGCGTGGTTTTTTGTATTTTCTAATTGTTGCGAGTTGTTACATGCGTAACTTCGTTGTAAGTTATAAGCGTTACATGTACTATTTTTTTTGTCAATTATAAGTGTTACGAAGCACTAAATACGTCACCTTTTTGAAAGTTATGGGTGTAGGCGATACATGCGTTACTGTATTATAAATTATTAGCGTTACATGCGATATTTAAGAAGCGTTACATGCGTTTCTTTTTCGTAGATTATAGATATTACGAGGTGTTATATGCGTTAAATTTTTGTAAGTCATATGCGTCACATGCGTTACTTATTTTTGAATAAGGCGTTACGAAGTGTTGCATGCGTTATTTTGTCATAATTAGTAAACGTTACATGCGTTATTTTTTGTATGTTATAGGTGTTACGAAGCGTTACTTTTTGTATGTTGTAGGCGTTACATTTTGAAGGTAAATGTGTTATGAAGCGTTACTTGTGTTCCCTTTTAAGAATAAGTCGTTATAAAGCGTTACATGTGTTATAAGCATTACGAAGCGTTGCAAGCGTAAGTTATAGGTGTTACGAGGCGTTACATGCGTTACTTCTTTGTAAACCATAAACCATAACCACATTTAGTGTTACCTTTTTGCAAGTTTAAGGTGCCACGAATCGTGAGATGTGTTACTTTTTTGTAAATTACAGATGTTACGAGGCGTTACATTTTTGTAAATTATATGCGTCACATGCCTTACTTTGTCATAATTAATAGGCGTTACATGCGTTACATTTTTGTAAGTTATAGGCATTACGAAGCGTTACATGTGTTATTTTTGTGTAAGTTATAGGTGTCACAAGTGTTCCTTTTATTAAGGTTAAGATGTTATGAGTAGTTTCTTATGCGTTACTTTTTATTTCATTATATGTGATACATGTTTTATTTTTTTGTCAGGTACAGGTGTTACGAAGTGTCACATGCGTTACTTTTTTGGAAAATTATTGGTGTTAATGGGTTACAGTTTTAAGATGTTCCACATCAATACTTTTATTTCTGCATTGCTTTAAATTGCGTAGAAATTTCTCCGTCGTTCACTTTTTGATGTATTTTGCTCCAATGGAAACGACCAGCAGCTAAATGCTTATGTACTTGCAGTTCAGCAACGCCATCGCACGGCATATCATGCCAATTGTATTCCAAAATTCTCTAGTAAAACTAGTTCAACTCCTCATATTGAAAATGGCTCAACAATGGGCCTCTGTCTTCCAGATTTGTTGAACAAAAAAAAATGGCACTCGTTCTGTTTCAAAATCGGCAAACGAAGGTCCCATAATTGGACCAACGACACAACGTATTGGACCAACGAAAGACCACCGTTGAACGTTTTTTTCTAACAGGGATTAATTTCAAAATCGAGTACCCGCTTACACTGTTAAAGTAAAATACCACAAACACCAATTTTCAACTTGAATTCGAGCTGTCAAATGTAGAGTACCTTTTCACATATAAAACTATCCATATTCATATTGCTTGTCATCGAAATAAACGAGTTGAATAATCAGAGCTAATAAAAGTCATTTTCATTGACTCAAAATAGACGAAAATGACGAGAAATTAATGGCACTCTCAGCTTCGGATGCAAACTATGAGAACGAAATCCATGTCTAGTCAATGATATAAGCGGAACAGTAATTTCAAAATTTTGTTCTTTTTTTCATTCGGCCCGTCGGTCATTTGCTGTTTTCAGTGAAAATCCCATAGTATGCAGTGTCGATATTCCACCGAAGCTTTGAGAATCGAAAATGACAGAAAAAGGTTTCACAATGACTTTTACCTGTTGTTGCTGGAATTTGTAGTAGTTTTGGTTTCCAAAGTGGTTCTGGGATGTAATTACTTCGATTTGTCATATTTTAGACACTCTTTATAGCCAAGCGTCACAGATTTTCAACACATCGATGAAGGAATGAGAATTGAAATTCTGCTGATGCTCGCTGCAGACGTTAGTGGTTTCGTATTGTCACAGAGGAAAGAGTGACGTTGGCAATTATGTGCAACTAATAGAATGTAAAATCACAGGGTTTTTCGAAGTTCTCTACACACTAAGAAAAATTTACATTTTAATAGATGCACTGTTACGGCGCAACGATCCTACAGATTAATGGCTGCCGCGCTGCAAGTGAGTTAGATATTGCCAGCCATCAGCTGCGCATGTGCGAAGCGGCTCAGTGATCAGCTGGGCACGTGGAAGAAAAAGAGATAGTAGCGCAAGCACGTGCTGGTCGATAGCGACGCACGCGCAAGAATACTTGAAATAATGAGCATGCGCGTGCAGCATATTTTAGAAAGATCTCTGCGAGAGGTTCAGATTTTGTAGACTAGGAATTAGTATATAAGACCTAAAATTTGTAAATAAAATCAGAAGTTTTCGGAAAGTCAAATCGAATAGATGTTTGAGGCCGAAATTTCTCATCTCCTTGTCAAAAGTCTTTTCGCTAACACAATCGGTAATCCTCCGATTTAGAAGCATAGGTCTCCGCACAGAAGAGACAACTAGCCTTTTTCCGAGATTTAAGGTTGTGCTTAGTGCTAAAAAGACTGCTTTCAGCTGGTCAAAAACTATTCCACCACAGAAGCATAGGCTCTCATTACGCAAGAGCAACTAGCCTGCGGTTTTGAAGACGTTATTTCCCAGCTGAGAGCTTGTACGCTCGAAAGAAATCAAGGTCCCTGAACACAAGTTCTGAATCACGTTTTCGTTTCCTTCGCACGAAAACATGCACATAAAAGGAGTGGCCCGATTCACTTACATTCCCAATTCAAAGCATGTTAAGATAAATCATATCATTGACTTCATAGTTAATTTAGCTGAAGTTTACATCGATACAGACGTAAAATATATTTTTACATGAACATTTAGGGGTTTTTTGTTTTGTGCAAAAAAGCACATATTTTGTTTCAAGTTTCTTTGCGTTTCGCCTTCGGCTCGTCAGTGCTTAAAGCAGTTCAAGTAGAACTGCCATCTCCGCCTAGCAGTCCAACTTGAACCGCTAAGCACATTTTTACATGTTAGTAGATGTAATATTATGGCATCACCGAAGAAATTATGGTTTGCTTGAATTTACGCCAAGCATAAATTTCATTTTTTCTTAGAGTGCAGATTGAGTAAGTTCTTATAAAATTTTTAATTTAGCTTTCGATTTGTTGTGTTTGATTCTTATTTCAGCAGTCCACTAATTCTCCCAAAAAGGAGTAACTGAGAAAAAGGTGTTTACCCATTGAATTAGTTTTCTCAGTTTCGTCGGAAATGGGTCGAATAATCCAAGTTATTTTATCCACATTTTTTTATGGAAAATTCTCAAAAGCAACCCAATAATAGAGTGAGACAAATTCACGTAGAATTACAAAACACTGTAACTTAGAATTTCGTAAATCGAATACCTTCAGAATTGTGTTGGGTATGTTAAATAGAAAATATAGCCCAACAAGCGTTTACCGTTTTTGAGTAGTATATCGTACGGATGACACGCCATCATCTGGCAACCATGTTTTCAAATCCGGAATCAAAATCATGACACTGCCTGTAGCATGAATTTGAAACAAACAATCTAGATAGTTTTGTATTGTTGGCAGTTTCCTGATGTGCGTCTGGAAAGTAATTCGAAAGTAATATCAATATTTGTCAATTCAATTCATGTCTTTTAGTAGAAAAAAAAAGAAAAAAAAAAAACACACTGCTGTTATCTTCGCACGATTCTTTGCCATCCGAACCATAACACCCGATAAAATCAAAACGACACTCTTTCGGCAAACTGTTTTACGACTTTGAAAAAAGTTTTTTGTTCGACTGCAAACAACTCCGAGCACCGATTCGGTTGTTATAAGACCAGAACCAAAAAATATCGCATAAAACAATGAACAACCTCCTGCGAAAACCATTCGTCTTCCGGTTCAAAAAACAGCCATGAGGGGGCCATAGTGGTTTTATGATGTGTGAAACGGGTCGAAGGAAAGAGAAAGAGAGAGAAAGGGAGAGAGCACACCAAACCGAGTCGTGACGGAACTTTGTCAAACATCAGCCCGAAACGCGGGTTCCAACAATCAACAACCAACTACCAAAAAAACAAAAAAATAAGAGAAAGAAACTTTCCCGCATTTTCCGCGTGTTTTCTTTCGCTCCAAAGATTAGCCGGAAAAACTTTGACTCCTCACGCTGCACTATTGTTTCGCTGACAGGCAACCCACCCAGAGAGTTGCTTTTGTTTCGCCGCCGGTTGTTCTCGGGCGGGCATCGGCCAACTACTTTTATAACACTTGAGTTGTTTTGCACTGTATTTTGGTATTCAAAAATGATGTTCTGATGGTTCATGCGATTTTTCCTACGGGTGCGGGTGAAGATTTCGTCCGTGAGATTGCAGGTGGATGCAGCATTTCCACGTCGGCGGCAAACGGAACGCAAACCCAACGAACTTTCGAAAAGAATTATAAAACTGCTCCCAAGTACTTGTGGCTGGTGGTGGTGGTGGTGCGGTTGGTTATGCAGAATATTTTGATTTTAAAGTGCCTCTAGTAAACTGTAGTGTGTTGGATTGTTTTGTAGTTTCGAGCAAAAATCGACCTACTGGACGTAATTGAGTGCAGGGAAATTCGAGTTAACAGCTTCGCCGGAATTGGTGCAAAAGAATCGAAACTCGCCTTTCACAGATGATTAAATTAGAAACAATGAAATGTTTCAAGATATTCAGCGTTTTTCCGGTATCGGTATTCAAACCAAACGAAAAAAAAGTCCTCACATAGATGATGCGTCGATTTGTGGACGACGGGCTGCCGGGCGGCGAGAGGCTCTAACGGGAAGCGAATATTTCCGGAATATTATTTAATGCGAGTAACGCGAATGAATAATTTATGAACCCTCAATGAGCGAAAATTGCATGTACATACATTTGGTTGATTTTCCAACCCCCTGATTTCCGTTTTCGGAAGCATGTGAGTGTGTGTGTGTCAGTGTTCGTATATTTGGATTAAATATGTTTAATGTAGGGGTTTCGGGAACATTTCCCCAAGGAATTCGTTGGCATGGAATTCGTTCCTGCTGGTGCCGGTGGCGAAATTGAAATAAAATCGAAAAGACATTAATTATAAAGTTGTTACGCGGAATGAACCAGGAAGTGCAGACCGTGGGAACCCGCGGAGCGGAAGGTAAAATGTTGGAAAACTTTTCCCCCCTGGGCGGAGATTTTTCCTTCATTTCTTGATACGCTGGTTGGGAAGAAAATTTATCATTTTGCGTTGCATCCACAGCTGACACCCTCGCTGCGGAATCATGTAGCAAAGCAACTGCGGGGAAGTTGCGAATTTCATCACCGATTTAACACCATCGATAAATAATTCAATGGAACATCGATCTTTCTGTCGAACTCTTTGCTCAGGACTCAGGAAAAATCTCGCACCTTGTTCCGTTCTGACACCAAGTCACAAAAAAACACTAACTGACCGAACTCATTAATATTAAGATTTATTCATCTTGCTCTTACAAATTGGATAGGGCCTGATGTTATAGAGTTATCCGGTTTTTCATGAATAAAAGATGCGCACATCGAGGCTCCTTTTGCAGCGCAACCAACGGTTCTCGCTTTGCCGTCATCCTTCGGTGCGGAGCTTTTGGGTCCGCTTTGCTCGTACAGCCCGACGAAATCTTCCTCGTAAGAATATCTACTTTTAACCTCAATTAGCATTTCGGCAATATCATTTTAACGAGCGGATTGACCGAATTCAAAGAGCACACCAACGAACGGAAAAGGGACAAAGTTTTCCGCACGGAGCGCGAACAGCCATCGGAAGTGATCCCTCGAACCTCGGACCTGGGGGCGGTGGTAATACTTCGGTTTGGTTGTTCACATGTTGAATTAACAGTTCCGACTGAGTAATTAGGAAAATGAGAATTGTTTTCAGCCGGCTTGGAAGATGGGGGGGAACTTTTCGGGCAATCGACCTCCCACTTTTACCGGCAACAGCCGTTGCTTTTTTTCTTTTCTTTTCTTGACCTGGAAAGATAAACGTACCTGTATTCAACTCTGTTCAATGGGTTGAATTAATAGAGCTGGTGGCATTTCGAATTTATATGGTACCATGAAACTTGACACTTTGCACTCAAATAAAATCAAACAATGTAAGGAAATTTTGCTCGATCAATGAGAAAATCCAAACTGCTCGCTAGCTAGGTTGAAAAAATTTTGGAATGTCGCCAAATCAACTGTTCCCAGCGTTATAACGGTTGGTCAGAAAGACTAAATTCGGCAGGGAAAACGAAAGCCATCTGAAAGAGTTACTAGTTGTATCAGGCGGAGTCCCAAACTCTTCGTCGAAGACGTTCGTTTTTCGAAGTTTGATCGAACTCTGAACCTATTTTTGTCTTTCTCTATAGAAAGGTATTAGAAGTGCTGAAAAAACCGACTTTCGAACGGAGCCTCGGAGACCCATAGTGTTATATATTATTCGACTCAGTTCGACGGGATCGGAAAATTGTGTTTGTGTGCACTTTTCGAAGATATTTTTACCGCTCAATTTTCTCAGAGATGGCTGAACCGATTTCAACAAGCTTAGGCTCGTTTGAAAGCTACTATTAGGCCATTGATCAAGTTCGAAGATCAAATGATTGCGACTGTGGGTTCCGGAGATATGATGGTATAAGTGACGTAACCGACAAATCGCGTTGATTTTTGACCGCGAAAGATTCTCGGAGATGGCTGAACCGATTTTAACAAGCTTATGCTCGTTTGAAACTATCGGGTCATTAATCAAGATCGAATATCAAATGGCTGTGACTTTTGGTTCCGGAGATATAATGGTATAAGTGACGTAACCGACAAAAAACGTTGTTTTTTACCGCTCTAATGTATATAAGGGTGTCAATTTTTTGGGATCACCTCTAATTTCGTAAAGCGCTATTGTTCAAAAGTTTAAGCACCTCGAAAAAAGTCCTCATGCAAAATTTGAGCTAAATCGGACATGGGTAAGGGGTGCTCCAGCGGTTAAAAAAAGCACCATAGGGGGGAGTACCTGAAATTTCCGAAATCGAAATATTTTTTTGATGCCAAAAATCTAAAAATTGCATGAAACGTCGAGATTTAGTGTTATCTCAAAAAAATATTTTTTTGAAAAAAATCGACTCTGGGACTGATTTTTTCCCAAAATGTCGACTTAAAAAAAACAATGTTTCGAGATGACACTAAATCTCGACGTTTCATGCAATTCTAAGCCTTTAAGCATCAAATTTTTTTTTCGATTTCGGAAATTTCATGTACCAATGTCGATTAACTACACGAGTAGAATGTGAGATTAAAAAGAAAACTCAATTTGATGTTGTGCTGTTCGTATATATCGATTACTTATATTGCTATCGTTTTGGTCGTTTTAACGGTTAAAAGATCAAAATCGAAAGCAAAAAAAAATGCTGCGTGACATCAAACTGGAAACTAGTTTTGCTCTCAGTGAAAGCACATTGAAAACTTAATATGATGTCGATTTTCTCGAAATGACACGTCACGAGCATAATCTAAAAATAGAACTCCCAAAAAAGGTCCGGGATAGTATACATTTAGGCGATATTACTCGCAAGCAAGAAAAAAAGATTGTATGCAATCTCCATTAGTCGCAAACAAGAAAAAAGATTTCATGCAATCTCCCCACACTACCGCAGAGAGAATCCGGTTTCGAACTTAGGTGATGTGATTGCAAACTTTTTGCGATTGCTATGGACTGTAAGTGCTAGCTATAAGTGGATGGAAAATGTTCGGTCATATGACAAGCAGTGTTGTTTCACCAAATTGTATGCAGGTAGTTTCTGTCAATGCACACTCGTTGCGTCGCTTTCATCCCGCATCCACTGTGAATAGAAGTGTGGCTATTTGAGCACAGTATGAAAATGTTCTCTTTGTCCTTCTCATATCCAACCAAAGCTGTTGCATTCAAACATTATAACATTAAATTGAGTTATCTACTTGATCTCACACGACTCGAACAGGTAATCACTTTGAAATACGAATTTAGAGGCTCTGAAGACCGAACGTTTCCCAGTGAAGTCTTCTACAACACAGGGAACGTGAATTAGGAATCCGCAATAAGGTATCCCAGATCATTTGTTTTTTCGACTAATTGGGACAATGAACGATTATCTTGCTTCTGACCACAGATTGAACCAGAATCTCTTCAGTAAATTATTAGTTCTTGTGTAGATTTTTAATTTATAATCATTTGATGCAGAATTAGTCCTGTGACTCAAAATTATGAAGATTTAGTTAAACGGTTTCTTTAGAAAAGTGTATTAAAATTCCAAGATCTATTAGATGATTGATAAAATACTTCTCATAGTATCGAGCGTATACACTCATATATGAAGTTCTAAGCATTTAGAACAAGGAATGAGAATTGTTTTGAAGAGTGTCTTCGACACAGTTTGTGGACTACTTAGGAATATACAAATTAAACATATATTTTCTTTATGGCTGTTCTAAACCACTAAAGTATTATTAAGAATCAGCTCTAGGTTCTGAAATCAGAGACATTCAATGTTCGATGTTCGAACTTCGTAAACAATGAATTTTCCATACTGTTGGATATAAAGTTATGGGTATTTTCAGAACGGGTTTGGCGAGTAGATTATTTTCGCCATCCAGGCCCCCGATTTCTGGATGCACTGAAAATAATGGTCTAAAAACTTTGGTCTAAAAACTTAACGTATCTAGGAGGAAATCGTCTCATATCAAATTCTGAAATAAGCTTCTTCTACGGCGGACGATCAGCGAGATGGGAATGCCAAAGCCACTATTTAGATTGACCTGCTTCAGACAAACGTGGTACCGATGATCGCCAATTTATCTAATGCCTCCCAGACGTGTGGTTTGACACCAATATTCTCGTGATTAAAAAGAAGGAGCATTATTTGCGTAAAAGCGTTTCTTCGCGATTATGGTTGCGGTCAACTGCCACTCGGCAGGATGTCAAAGTATTTTTGTAAAAGGCAACATAGGATTGAAGGAATAATTCTTCCATTGAAACTTAACTTTGTATTTTCACTAAGTTGTTGATATTATTATTTTCATTTTTTGAATTTCACAGAACTTTTGCCTTAAAACAGCAAAATGATAACATGATGTGATATTAATTGAAAATTTGATGAGTCGATATCATATTAGGATTTCAATCTGATGTTGCCATCATAATCAGATTTCAATTTGTTCTCATTTTGATGTTAGACTTTACTCGGGTATAGATTCACTAAAAAATCTGTCAACACATTTTGTACCAAAATATAAACAAAAGTGTATGCGCGGACTTACGGCAAAATAGTTTTCCACGAAAAAGCAGATCTAGTGTGATATGAAAGTGACACTTGCTGTAGAGTTGGAGATATTTAATGGGATCGAGTTGCTATTAAGCTTGTTGAAAAATACGCTGATTAATTTCGAAAGAAACTGATTTGTTTCCAATCGTAGAAACCGTTATGAATTCCTCGTCAAACAAAAGCGAAAGTTATCAAAACACACTAAAACGAGTCGACTGTCATTTTTTTCCACTTGACATGCAAAACTACACGGAAAATAAAAACTACCTGTTATTTGAGTTCTTTTTACTTAATTTTGAGTTCTTTTGAATCTTTTCTTCCGTTCGCTCCTTCCATTGTTGTCAAAATACAAAGAGCAAAACCACCCAACAGCGAGAGTTTCGTTCAATAAGCCAAAATTAAGTAAACCGTACCAACTTGAAAACGAGTCAATACGACTCAACTGTAGAGTAAATATAACTTACCATCGAGTTGATATAACTAATCTTTAAGTATTTTTTTCCACGTGCCTTACGGAAACTACCTAGAGCCACTTTACCAAAAAATAGGTTATTGAACGGAACCGCCAAATTGGGTGGAATGTACTTAAAATAAGGTTGTTTTGCGGTTCCGTGTAGCTCTTACTCAGGGATGCCAGGTTCACAGATTAATCTGTATTTCACAGATTTTCAATTTTCTGCACAGATTTTAAAAATGACACAGATTTTCACAGATTTCTGAAAATGATAACAGATTTTCACAGATTCTGGATTAAATCACAGATTTTTTAAATCGAGCATAGTTTAACACCAAAAAGTACAGAGCGGTTTAGGAAAAAGTTACAGAGCGTGTTGGTAGTGAGACCTTTTGTTTTTGCTCATCAAATTGATTTCGATCAGTTCGTGCTGGCATCTCATCAGACACAGTCGACAATTGCTTACGGTCGAGACGATAGAAACAAAGACAATACAGTGTAGTGAACAATAGAGTGTACGAAATGGGCAAATACGATTTAACAAAGCCTGAAACTTGGCCTACAAGGCCAAATTCAATTTGTATTGATTTCAAGCGCTGCAAAGTTAGACCAGCAGCAACCGAAATTGAAATCTTGCTTAAGGAACGAATGCATCTAAACGTTACTGATGTAAGTGAGATTCAATTCAACAAGGCGTCTAACTGTGTGTACATTATGTTCAAACGTGAAAAAGATGCAATTGCATTTGCTTCGGTTAATAACGGGGTGCACAGTATTGATCATGACAATGTTAAATATAAAATCCCTGTGTACATGGTGGATAATGCCATAGAAGTACGCGTGCATGACCTTCCCCCGCAGACCAGCGAGGGGTATGTTCGGGAATGTATGTCGCAGTACGGTGAAGTTCTTTCCATCAAAAGGGAAGTATGGCGGAATTTTTTTCCGGGTATCCGGAATGGCGTGCGAGTAGTACGTATGCAACTACGTAAAGCAATTCCATCTTACATCATTTGTGATCAAGACGGGATACATCCGTGTAAAACGCTGATTACGTATGAAAATCAACTGGTTACATGTCAGTTTTGTGAACAACCTGCACACTACGGCAAACCTTGCACTGAAACTGCAAAAAGGACATCTTTAAACAAAAAAAAGGACAACCGCCCAACAACGGAAACTAGTGAGCGCAGTACTCCTGTTGTACCATCAAACCCACCAACAACTGCAATTAATGCACAACAAGGCGCGTCTACAGCAACTAACAACCAACCCAATAATGCGAATTACAAGGAAATCGAAGAAAAAACGGAAACCAACAACGATACCACCGATGCGGCAATGGAGGACGAGACGAGCCACGAACAAAGTGCCCCTCACTCATCGCAAGATAAAAATGGAAGCTCCTCTCCCCCTAGAAAAAGGGTGACAACGAGATCCAACGGTAAAAAAATTATTTTATCTAATAAAAACATGGCTCATTCGGCCACGTAAAGCTTGTACGCAAATTGGCCTGAATAAAAATTTTTTTATTAAAAAAAAAAAAAAAAAAAATTGATTTCGATCTGCTATTATGGTACGGGGGAAACGGGCACAGATTTTCACAGACAGGTTTTTGGCTTGATCACAGATTTTTGAAAAAATGACCTGGCATCCCTGCTCTTACTAATGTTTTCGAGCAAAACTGGCTTTCACACAAGTGCGAGTAACAAAACGACGAATGAACACTGTGACTTTCGCCAAACGACGTAACTTACAGAAGCAAAACGACTTATGTGTCAAGTCAACCAGGAAAAAACGACCTATCATACTGTCCAATGTACATGATCAAATTACGAAACGACGTAAGTGTCGTTTATGCCTAAAAGTTATCTTTGTAGTTGAAAATTGCGAATTAGTCACTATGATACGTTGCACGCATACAAATTGGATGATTTAGTGAAGAGATGAAGTTGTTTCAATTACGCGATTTTTTTTCAACGTCGCTTTTCTCGGTTCAGCTGAAATGTTACACTCGTCGTTTTGAACATTTTACGCAGAAATGTGTTCTTCGATTTTGGTTTAAGCTTGTTTGTAAACAGTACCGCTGAACTGTCAAGGATGAATACTTGTTCATTTGTGTCGTCACGATAAAAAACCTAATTAGGTTTTTTATCGTGATGACACAAATGAACAAGTATTCATCCTTGACAGTTCAGCGGTACTGTTTACAAACAAGCTTAAACCAAAATTTGAAGATTTGTGTTCATCCGATTGAGGTTAGCAGTGACGGTAAAAAACCTAATACGCGATCCGTGATCTTCAGTGATGCCAACACGACGGATTGTTTCGTATTCTACGAGGGAACCATTTTCAGTCACGTGTTTCTCATTTCTTCAATCTTATCATGCACTCATACTGAATTGTAGATGATCTAGGAAAAAATTTCCACCTTTGTTCAATAATAAGTAATTTGGAGTATATAAGTTTGAACTACATCGACCTCCGTAGTCAAACTTGGAACGATTCGATACCAGTGAGGTTGCTTTGAGAAACTACACCAATGTAGGACATTTTAAACAATGATGTTAACTTTAGATTAAACAGTTTGCATTGTTTTGAAGTTTAATGATAAATTCTACGTAACTGGCATCACTGGAGATCATTGATACCGGGAACTGTAATAATGAATGCTAAGCGTTCAAATGTGTATGTGAGCGTTCATTCTTATATTATAACGGGACATTTTTACCTCGGCGAAAAGATTCCGTTTCTTCAGTAGAAATCGTGTCGCGTTTGGCGTTGGTGTGATTATTTTCTTGTGCGGATTTCACTTTACATGTTACAAGTTACTTAGTGAGAAAACGTTTGTTTAATCATTACACAAAACGCGAAATCCGTGTTAGATCGGGTCATCCTATTGCGTCGTCGTGGCTTCATTTTTTTATTTCTCCATGGCGTCAAAATTCGCGTGAAGGAACATGATCGTGTTTTAGCCTCATCGTCATCATATCATATTTCGATTTCGATGATCGATTTGATTATTGAATCGATTTTATCATCACTGCCTAGTGTGAATATATAGGGTAAGGGCTCCCTATTTCATCTCATTTGTAAGGAGGTCGCCTTCAAACCCCGATTTAGCCACTAAAATCACTATAACTATTTCATATTACTGCTTCATTCGCCTTGCTCCACGTTGAGAATTGATTCACATTTCTTGAACATTTAACAAATATTCATAAAACAGCTAAAAACACTTATGATGTATTCACTACTCTGCTCCTAATTCCATCTCAATGGATTTTTATCCATCCTATCGTTGATCCTTTATTCATCCTATAAATAAGCAATGGCGACAGTAATCAAAACAAAATATTCCACTATTACACTCTCAGGATCAAAATGTCAGAAATCTTCGGCCTAATGCAAACTATGAGACACAACACACAATATTTTTAGAACCAGTTTGAAATCATTTCAACGTCTAAAAATTTGTCGGTCGTTTCCGTTACCTTTCGCTTTGGATTTAAAACTTAACAGTAAAGTTAATTTGGTGAACTTTAAATAAAAACCAAAAAGTAATTGTTACTATTTATTCATTAGCCCTTCTTAAAACAAAGTGTAGAGCCAGAGATGCCATTTATACAGATTTATTTGTATTGTATAGATTTTTGCGTTCGCATATTGATTTAAATCAAAGTGCAGATTTTATACAGATTTCCTAAATTTAATACAGATTTGTACAGGTTCATATAAAGTAAGAAGTAAAAAATTAGACTTTTCTCTCTGAGTATCTTTTAGTATTTGATTGCAGTGATTCTTTAAAAGCTTATTAAGGCCATCGTCCAAGTATCATGCGCGCGAGTGGTTTTAGGAAATTTTCGATGGAAATTTTGAAAAATTTGCCAAAACCAAAAACATACAGACCTTTGAAATACTTTTATCTATCTACAGGGTGAAAATGGCTGGAAAATTCGGAGGATTTTCCGAGTCTTATCAAAAATAGCTCTGAAAAATGAGTGTTTTTGTGATCTTTCACAATTATCTGGAAAAATAATGCGATGACATAAATTTTTTTTTCAAATAAACCTTATGATGGATACAAAGATTACATTTGGACACATTTTTGGCAAACCTTTTCACGCTTTTCATAGAAAATCCACGAATTTCAAAAATTTCCACGAAATCGGTTATATGAAATTTGTTGATTTTCCATGAAAAGTGTGAAAAGGTTTTCCAAAAATGTTTCCGAATGTGATCCTTGTTGCCAGCATAAGATTTTTTTGAAGAAAAAAATTTTATTCCATCGAATTATTTTTTCTAATAATTGTGAAAAATTGCAAAAAAAACTCATTTTTTCAGTGCTATTTTTTATAAGACTCGAAAAATCCTCCGAATTTTTCAGCCATTTTCACCCTGTAGATAGATAAAAGTATTTCAAAGGTCTGTATGTTTTTGGTTTTGTCAAATTTTTCAAAATTTCCATCGAAAATATCCTAAAACCACTCGCGCGCATGGTACTTGGACGATGGCCTTAATCAACGGACAAATCACATGTCAAGTGGAAATTTTTTATGTAGATAATTGATTATGAACACTGACAAACATTTATATTAAAATTTATATTATTTCATTAGAGAAAACAGATAGAGCAGATATCGACTTTCTATGCAACGGAATTAGAGATGGGCAATTCGTTCGAGAACGGTTCAAAAGAATTAGTTCTTTTGAAAGAATGAACGAGCTATAGTTCTTTTTTCGAGAACGGTAGTTCATCAGTTCAAAGTCGAGGGATCTTTTTTTTTATTTTTTAAGCTCACTCAACCTTTTTTCAAGAACGGTACTAGTAAGAAAATTTCGTCACGAAACCTCAGTTCTATTTCGAGGGACCTTTTTTTCCTCGCTTAAGCTTACAAAAGTGAGTTCTCGTTCAGTCTTTGAACAAACAAACCAACTATGAAAAGAACGAACGAACGGCTCTGGAGAACTAGTTCTTTTAACAGAACTCTGCATCACTGAACGGTTCTTTAAAACTGTTTTGCCCATCTCTAAACGGAATACATATTTTCTATGAAAATATCTGGCATCTCTGTGCACAGCCGATGAAACACACACACTTTACAGCGTTATGTTGACGTATAGCGGAATGAAACCAGTGCTACTAGATTTGCAACAATGGTTATTTCATTAGTATTTAACACGCTCTTTCTGGTAATATTCGAAGCCAAAACAGTTTTATTGAAATATTAATATCAATAATATAATTAAACTAATGTCACGGATACCAAAAACATACTTTTTGATAATAATTTGAAGAAGATAAACAATTTATTTTTTGTAACATTTCGAGAAAACTTGGCAACTTTGCGAAACAAAATGAGATGAAAACAAAGCGCAATCAAGTGAACTAAGTGAAAAACTTTCATCTCATATTTTAAAGACTTTTATTGTTTGTCGGGTAGTTTTTGAAGTTTTAAATCGTTAATTAAACAAGTGGCAAGTGAACATTACTAATTATGAAGTCATCCAGCATTCAATGGTAGTGTAATTGTGCGAAAACGTGATCATGTTTTGAGACGAATCGATTAGTAGATAATCAGAAACATGACGAACTGTAAATCTTGAGACGAAAATGTGTCCTAAATTTAAAAGTGAGTTTATTTTAAATGAAAAAAAACGATAAACGAAGAACTTGAAACCATTTCTTTCAATAGGAAAGTGTGACAATAGCTTTTATAATCATTTTAAAACATTTCACAGTTTGGTTCAGGTAGGCTTTAAAATATTATTCATGTTCAAAGTAATGAGGTGAAGGGATGAGATGGAAATAGGAGCTCAGATGAAATAGGGAGCCGTTACCCTATATGATCCCCTAGAGGCGATCGATTATAGGAAGTCGTGTAGTGAAAATTGTGCACGCTGAAATTTGCTTCCAACAAAAAAAAAGTGCCAGCAAAGCAAGCAGCTATTTTATTCAATCGCAGCAAGCGTTGGCTTATGCTGAAAAGTTTGAAAAAGTGTTGAGTGTTTGGAATGTGCCAATTTTGTTCCGGTGAAAGTAAAGTCAATCGCGGTGTTTGAGTGAGTTTGAGTTATTAAATGAATATAAAATAGTGCAAATATCACCGTCTGTCACATTAGTTCCCTCAAAATAAGCTCGTTCGTTAGTGCATTCGAAAAAGGTAATGTTCTCGCGGTTAGTTTAGGTGCAAGTAAAAATATACTAGTGGTGTTTTTGGAGCTGCCGTTCTTTTACTGGTGAAGGTAATTTCTCAATCTCCTTTATTACCGTTCTCACTTCCACTTTCACATTCACTTCACTTACATCTCACTTCACTTGATTTTTCCTATTACCAGTATCACGCATAGTGAAGTGATCATTGTGGTGAAAAAAAATTAATTTTTCCAACAAAATATTGGTTCATAATGGCATCAAGGTCATCCAAATAATTACTTTTGTCTCTGAAGCGACTTCCGTAATAAGGACCTACATTCACTTCACTTGATTTCCACCGTGAAGTGATACCCATAATAAGGGTCACAGTCACTTCACTTTGTTTTCACCGTGTAGTGACACCGGTAATAAGGGCCACTATTTAAGCTCTTTTAATTTTATTAAATTTTATTTTAATATCTTGTTTGTAATTGTGTGTGTGTGTGTGTGTGTGTATGTGTCAAATAATCTCACTAGGTTTTCTCTGAGACGACAGAACCGATTTTGACAAACTTAAAATGAAAGGTTCCACGGTCCTATACGGAATTCCTGAATTTCATCCGGTTCCGGAGTTATAGTTGAACCGGCGAAACAAAAACAGTAGAAAAAATTTCTAAACTGGTAAGTAAAAAACCAACGAAAAGGAAATGGTTGGGGTCTGGTTGTTATGTGTAGAAAGTGTGTGTAAAATTCGAAAAGAAATGATGCAGTCGTTTTTGAATACCGATGGGCACGGACTTTTAAAATCTGCTTTCGAGGAAAATGCGTTTAAAGTTTTTTGTCTATAAAATCAATGGAAACAATTTATTACTCCAGGGAGCCCGTAGGGGATCTTCTTTTATAATTTGTTATAGGAGTTTCGTTCCGATTGGGTTGAAAATTTCACAGAATATTCTTAAAATGTTTACTATAAGAAAATACAGAGAAAAATACAAATGATTTTTAAAGAGTGGTAGACCCTACCCCTTGATGTTTTCGCTCCGATGGTAGATATTTGTTGTTAGGTACAGAGCTTGAAATTGTCACGCATTCTCAATGAAAGAAACCATTCCAGAAGTCTCATTTTCAATGTTTTACTGTCTCATTCGTGAATGACCGACACCAGAACAAACGAAGAAAGACGAAGCGTTTTCGTTTCTCATAGAAAAAATGAGAGAGCCAACGTCACTCTTTGCTCTGTGACAAGACGAAACCAAATTAACGTCTTCAGGTAGCAACAGCAGAATTTCAATTCTCGATGTATTGAAAATATGTGACGCTTGGCTATAAAAAGTGACTAAAATATGGCAAATCGAAGTAATTACATCTCAGAACTTCTTAGAAAACCAAAACTACTACAAACTCAAGCACCAACAGTTAAAACTTATTGTGAAACCTTTTTCAGTCGTTTTCGATTCTCACAGCTTGAACATCGACACAGCATACTATGGGATTTTCACTGAAAGCTGCAAATGACTGAAAGGGCAAATGAAAGAAAAAACACAATTTTGAAACTACTGTCCCGCTTATGTCATTGACTGGACATGGATTTCGTTCTCATAGTTTGCAAGCGAAGCTAAGGGTGACAGTAATTTCTTGTCATTTTCGTCTATTTTTCAGTCAATGAAAATGACTTTTATTAGCTCTGGTTAGGTAATGTTCTACAAGAAAATTCAATCGTTAATTTTGCTCGGCAGCCGGCTGCCCTAATAAACCTATTTGAAGATATTGATTCGAAAGCGGACTCCAACATAGTTTTTCATAGCGCTAAACGACATTTTTTTCCTTAAGGGGTTAGCCAAATTTGGTGCTAGGGCACATAAGCGTTTTCAATATGTTTACGTTTCGTCTTTGACTCATCAGTGCATAGCAGTTCAAATTGAACTACTTAATGCAAAGCTCGGCAGTTCTAAGCTAGTATATTTCGTGCATCGTACTTTCTGTTGAGATAGCTTCGTTTTTCAAGACATATTCTAGATCTTCTCTCATTCTTACTAATACATCTCCTGTCTTGTGATACTCGTGGGGATGCAGCGGCACCCACGGTCTCTAGAAACAACGAGAATCGGACTAACATTCTTTACCTTCTTCAAGTGGCACAGCCTACGGTCGGGATCATCGTCGTTATTGACCATTTGCTAAATGGTTTTGAGTAAGCTCACTTTTAGAAACAGTACACTGTAGTATTCGTTATCGCTGCGAAGAAATAGGTTTACTGTAAGATGTCATGAATGACTAAATAATTTATCAAGTTTACATTTTCACGTTTTAGAATGAGAACCTTCAGTTCCCATGAAATGATATGAAATAATTCAGTCATGTGCAGACCACATTTTTTTACTTACGTGTAAACTGCTCTCCGGTATACCTTTTAAGGTTATGTCAAGTTGTAATTCATTTTCGCTAAATTTTCATTAGATTATCTCTGCGATTCAAGTTCCAAGCTAAGCTCATATTTTGCTACAAATCCCACTTCAAAAAACTCATTCCAGTATGACACCAATCAAAAACGTATTCTTTTTCCAAACAGGACATTTTGATCGTTTCCCAACTTGATGCTCCAGCTCCCCACCGTTCGTTTTCCATCTAAATGGGTTTACTTTGGTTGTTGGATGCCAGTAGCTGTAGATAGCTGGCTAGATCTGAAATCTGAACGGCTATTGTGAGCTGCACGTCAAATCGCTGCCAACAATCCAGGCAGACAGGACAACCAAGCAGCCAAAACATTAAAATCATAATCAGGTCATATCTATAACACTGAGTGAGACATTAAATAGTACAATAAAAATAAAACTAGCAAACGACTGTTTTCAACACTAGACCCGGTCGGCATGCCCCGGCCGGTGGCCAGAACTATCCTTTTTTGATGGATACACAATGTAATCCAAAAACTGTCAGCACAAATGCTTGGCAACCGACAAGAAACACACAGCACATAAATAGGAAGAAGGACTAAACCCAAGGAATAACGAAACCATAGCGATTTGGACTGTCACACTCTCCGGTTCGGGTTCGGGTTTAAGTTCGGGATTGAGACGCTGTGACTTGCCAGTAAAAAGGGGCGGACATAAAGGACAATTGTTTAACGATTGTCGTCTTCTGCTACTGCTACTACTACTACTTCTACTGCTACTGCCTTTTCTACTGTATAACTGATGACCGGAAGGCATAAATAGCGCTATAATAGGAAAACCCGCTGCTTGCTCATCCTCGTGGAATTACTAGTTGAGGGGGGGTCCACATCTATCTCGCACTGCCTCTCGAGGACGGACGAATGAGACGAGAATGGCCACTTGTTCCCGAAATGAGAGGAAAGAAAAGCGAACGGAACTTTTTTCTTTCTTTTATTTTTTTTTTGGCTCCGACTCCGCTTCCATCACTCAAAGCCGTTTTTGTGTTTGGTCATAAAAGAAATTAAATATTTGTTGGCAACGATAACATTTACCAGAATACGCCGGCAGACGGGTTGGAGTGATGCGGGGGTCCCGGAAACATGTTCGGCAGTAAAATGGACCTTTATGGGTTTTGCGGAGTAATTTGTGTGAGTGGACGGGGCTGGTTGCTAGTTTAGCGAATTCTAAATTTGACAGTTTAATCTGGCTGAAATGTTTGCTTTCCGAGAGCTTGTCTGACTATTAGTTATTATTTTTTTTTGTGAACGCTTAAGTAAGTATAGAAGGTCAAATAAAAATAATCAAAATTTGTTTACCATTTATACACTCAACACAGTTGAGAAGATTTCAAAATCTCCACAACTCTTCAGAATGCTTTTTTCACTCTTCATGTAGTGAATGGCAAAAATATCAACGTAAGTTTCGTGAGTTATAGACATAACCGTTAATGAAGATGTTCTGGAATTGATTTGCAAAAAAGTGCTTTGATAATTTTCTATCTCCTAAAAAGGATCGTTTAATTTGATGATGATGTGTTGATCTAACTCATCATGAACTCGATGAAGAACATCTAGAAGGAATAATCTGCTGAGTTCCAATGAATATGATTTCCTCTCGCACGAAGCGAACGGCGCATAGAACAAATCGATGAGCGGATTAATTTTCTCTACGACACAAACAAACCGAATTGAAAATATATCGCACCTTTGTAAGCCTTGTGGGTTGGTTTGCTCGACAAATTGAAATTGAGAGGGTCTTGTAAATGTGGACCGAAACGGTCCATTTTTTGTACTGCGAAAGCTTATGCAAATTTTGGACTCATCAAACGCAATATTCAATACTACAACGGTGCGTATTTTCTCTAGAATGTTTACTTCGCACTAGTAAGCAGTACGCCAGCCAACTTTCCATATGAGTTGAGGGTTAAATTATAGATGTTTACAGAAGATAGTAAGATAGATTAGTTTACGATAACGTGCAATATGTATGATTTGGATAAATGTAATCTGTTGGCACAAAAAATAATAATAAAATAAAATAAAACAAACTTGTAGTGTAAGTCGAATCGAAACCTATTTTGATGGTTTGGAATATGTTTACATCTGATTACACAGATTAAAGAGCGCATAAAACTATAAGCCATTCGAAAATAATACACAAAAATGCTCGAAAAACTGCTTCGAAAAACTAT
The DNA here is from genome assembly GCF_030247185.1 of Malaya genurostris. Lineage (NCBI taxonomy): Eukaryota > Metazoa > Arthropoda > Insecta > Diptera > Culicidae > Malaya > Malaya genurostris. Next base: position 40,585,185 of record NC_080570.1, on the reverse strand, counting down.
TCGAAAAGCGGCTCGTTAAAACTACTAAAAAGAAACATAAACTGCTCTAAAAACTCTCGAAAAACATGCTAGAAATAACTTACTAACATGAACAGCTCAAAAAAAGCTTAAAAAACTACTCAATAAGCTGCCCAGGAAAAAATCTTTAAATTGGGTACTCAAAAAACTACCCGAAAAAACTGCTCGAAAAAACTAATCGTAAAATCTACTAGAAAAGCTTTTAAAACTGTCCGAAAAAATCTTAAAAACTGCTTGAAAAAAACTATTTCATAAGCTACTCGAAAAACTGCTCAAAATGTATGCTAGAAAAAACTGCTGCAAAACAGCTTGTAAAGCTTGCTAGCAGCTCAAAAACTGCTCGAAAAATTTTGCTAAGAAACGTCCTAAAAACTACTTGATAAGCGGGCAAAAAAAATCCTCATTCGTAAAATCTACTAGAAAAGCTCTGAAAACTGTTCGACAAAACAAACTTAAAAAATGCTTGATAAAAGCTATTCAATAAACTGCTTGCAAAACATTGCTGAGATAGGAAGGTAGAAGAAACCGGTTGAAAAAACTACTCGGTAAGCTTCCAAAAAAAAAAACACATCAAAAAGTGTACTCGAAATAACTGCCCGGAAAGTTTGCCAGCGGGTGAAAAATCGCTCGAAAAATAAACTAGGAAACTGCTTAAAAAAACTACTCGATAAGTTACCCACAAAAAATTCAAATTGTACACTCGCAAAAACTGCTCGAAAAACTACTCGTAAAATCTACTGAAAAAACTTTCAAAACTATTCGAAAAAAACAAGATAAAAAACTGCTTGAATTTTTTGAAGCTATTTGATAAGCTGCTTGTAAAACACTGCTCAAATAGTGCTCAAATAGTGCTTGAAGAAACTTCTTAAAAATTCTATTCGATAAGCTGCTCGAAAAAAAAACTTCAAAATGTATGCTGAAAAAAATCTGCTCGAAAAGCAACATGTAAAGATAGTAGTTTAAAACTGTTCGAACAATATGCTATGAAACTGCTTGAATAAAACTACTCGATAGGCTGCTAGAAAAATTACAGCTCATGGAATATACTCGAATAATCTGATTAGTAAAACTACACTAAAACTGCTTGCAAAACCATCGAAAAAAGCTCTTAAATCTGGAAAACTGCTCGTAGAACCTACTAAAAATTCCGGCGAACGACCAAAATGGTGAAAGCGGGGGTAAAATAAATGATATAAAAAATACTAAAAACTGCTCGAAAAATAGGTTGAATAACTGCTCGAAAAGTAGGGGTAAAATAAATGATATAAAAATAATAAAAACTGCTCGAAAAGTAGGTTGAATTACTGCTCGAAAAGAAACTTGCCAAAAAACTGCTCGAAAAGTATTTGAGAATAAATTAATCGAAAACAACTCGTAAGCTCGAAAAGAAAAGGCAAAAACAAAGAGTGGAACACTGTTTGTAAAACTTTCTAAAAAAACAGCTCACAAATTGTTCGAAAAATATATTAAAAATTATTTGAAAATAAAAACTCGATGAGCTACTAAAAAAAAGAAACTTCTCGGAAAAACTGCTCGGAAGAATGCTCGTTAAATCTACCAAAAAAGATCAACTGCTCGAAAAATAAGCTAAAAATATACTAGCTCTAAAACTGATCGAAAGATATGCTTCAAAACTGCTTGAGAAAGATTACACGATAAGCTGCTTGATAAAAAAAACTGCTCAAAGAGTATGCTCGAAAACTTACTCGTAAATTCTACTAAAAAAGTTTAAATAGCTGCTCCAAGAACAAGCTAAAAACTGCTTGAAAAAAGTATTCGATAAGCTACTTACAAATAGAGTGCTTCAAAACACTACTTGGAAAATAGCCAGGAATAATAGCAAAAAACTGCTTGTAGAATCTACTATAAACAGTTTTAAGAATGCTCGAAAAGTATGATTAAAACTGCTTGAAAATAACTACTCGATAAGCTGCTCGATAAAAAAACGTGCTATACCGGTTTGAATTTAAAAAATTCATCATCCTGTAATTCCAGAATCGGAAGTCAGAATTGGATAATATTAATTAATTTTGTCTTTGTAGATCTGGATTTTCTTTGACAAAACGATTGAGCTTTGAGAAACGATCCGATACTGGAACCGGAATTCGAAAATCGGTGTAGCCGAAGTCAAATAAATTCACCTGAGTAGCTGTTTAGTTTAGATTTGTTTCAAAATGGTTGAAAATCAATGAATGAATCTTTGAGAAATCGTAGTGCGAATTAAATCCGAATCGAAAACTGAATACCACTAAAACTGAAATAAGTTTATTTGATTATCGACTATCCAAATCCACAATTTTATTTTCGTTTCACATATCATCCTGTAGTTCCGGAACCAGAAATCGGATCCAAACATAATTCAGGAACATTGTTTAGGAGCATACGACTTTTCATATGAATCTGAGTTTGTAGAAAACGGTTGAGTCATCTCCGAAAAAAATTGAGTGAAATTATTTGTCACACACGCATTTGCCGATCTCGACGAACTGATTCGAATGGTATATGGTTGTTATGTTCTTCCAGCATTTATTGCTTTAAGTAGTTTAAATCAATATAATTATGGAATTGCTTTCAACTGGAAAATGCTGCCATCATTTGGTTTACATATGTCATATTCGAACAATTATGTTGCCAAAAACGAACCGTGCTAAAATCGATCCGAGGCAAAATGTCATGAAAAAGGATACTGTACACAGTCTTTGTGGTACTTAGAAACAATTGTATGTAACAGTATTAAAAATCGTGTTTTACGTTACTCCCAAGCATTGGTTGGTCATACAGTGCTCAAAACGCCTACTGCTGGAATAGGGGGAAAAGTCGCTTACACAAAAATATCGATATCTCCGTTCAAAATGGACGGATTTTGACAATCTATGGCTAGTTGGATAGCTATTACCGTGCGGAATCTAAGTCTGAAAACATATTCTGTTTTCAAGGTCAATTGTGACAGATATTGTAAAAAAACTGAAAATATTGATAAAAAAAAAACTGAAAAGTTTGATCAAAATCGGTCCTGCCATCTCTGAGATCTCGACCTCTTAGTTGACAACACACATGCAGACACACACACACACACACAAACACACACACACACACACACACACGGACATTTGTTCAGTTCGTCGAGCTGAATCAATTGGTATATGACACTCGGCCCTCCGGGCCTCGGAAAAATTTTCTAAAGTTTGAGCGAATTCTATACCTATTTTTTATATATATAAAAAAAGGTAAAACTGTTCAAAACAATCACTCGGAAGACTACTCGTAAAATATACTAATAAAAAGCTCAAAAACTACTTGAAAAATAAACTAAAAAACTACTCGATAAGCAGCTTGCAAAAACTGCTTAAATAAAATGCTAGAAAAATTGGCCGAAAACAACTACTCGTAAAATCTACTGAAAACCAAAAAAGGCTCAAAAACAGCACGAAAATTTTTGGTCAAAATCTGACACTCGAGTGGTTAATTTGATGTTGTCAAAAGTAATCCTGCTTGAGAGCATGGTCATTTTTGACAGATCCATGGTAATTTTCCAACACTGAAAAAAATCTTGCAATGAAAACTCTAATATCAATTCTTCAGTTGCAATTCTTTCCAGTGGAAAATAAACCCAAATAACTTTCCGTCCGTCAAACTTTGAAATGGGCCGCAGTTTTAGTTGAATTTAACTACTCGACACAAAGTAACAACTCAAGTGTCAGATTTCAACCAAAAGGTAATATTAACAGCGAAATGGTTCACAGCCTGAAAGCTCTAAAACCTGTTCGAAAAAAAATGCTTCAAAACTGCTTGATAAAAACAAGCTAGAAAACTACTTGAAAGAAATTACTCGATAAGTTGCTTAAAAAAACTGCTCAAAGAATATGCTCGAAAAAAATTGCTCGAAAAACATTTTATAAAACCTACGAAAAAGCTTTAAAAATGTATCGAAAATAAAACCACCTCGGAGAGCTGCTTACAAAACACTGCTCAAAAAATATGCTTAAAAACTACTCGAAATCAAACGCGAAAAACTGCTTGTAAACCTACTGAAAACAGCTCCAAAACTGCTCGAAAAATATGCTGAAAATTGGTTAAAAGTAACCTTGAAAAGTTGCTCGCAAAAAATTTAAAAGAAAACTACTCGTAAAACTTAAAATCAAAATAAAAAAAACTACTCGTAAAACCTACTAAAAAACCTGTTTTAATCCACCTAGTGGTGTAATGATGCCTTTCTCATGTACATATAATATTGTGGTATTCTATTCAAAAATTTTCTCTTCGATTTTCGAAAGAAACCAAGAGACTGTATGTGCATAACATACAGAATGAAACAGTACTTTTCTCATCCTTAAGAAAACGAAGTGGGTTCACTATTATATGCACTTCCGGCACCGGAACCCAAGAACCGGTATAATCGAAGTCGGTTCGTACGGCCACCAACTATCATGACGTACAAACTCTACTAGTTTTTATTCAAATTTTGAAGATTTTGTACAATTTTGCCATCGCACTCTAAATGAAGATTTAAATGTTTGTTGTATCCGAGAATATGCAATAATTTTTGGTAGGACCATAAGACCTTTCATTTGAGCATAAAATGTTGAATAACGGTTTTGAGTCCAGTTTACAACATTTTTTACGGATTTTGTTCCGCAAGTTTAAGTGACGGTGTACAATATTCAACACACTTTACCCTATAACTCCGGAACCGGAAGTCGGATCCGGATGAAATTCAGGAATTCCGTATGGGACCATGAGACCTTTCATTTGAATCTAAGTTTGTCGAAATCTCCGGGCCAATTTTTACTAGTCGGTTTTTCAAGTGATTGCATAACCTTTCTATATGAGAAAGGCAAAAAGTAAAAATAAAATACTGCTCGAAAAATGAACCAATAACTGTTTGGTAAGCAGTGTGCAAAAAACCTGCTCAAAACGTATGTAAGTAAAACCTAGCCGAATGCAACTGCTCGAATAGCTGCTCTTAAAACCTACCAAACAACAGCTCAAAAACCCGTTAAAAATATACGAAAAAAAACTAGTTGACAAAAAGTTAATCGATAAGCTGCTCAAAAAATAACTGTGCAAAAGGTTATAAAATCTAAAGTGCCTAAAGCCAGCGTGACGAAAGCTGTACGTTTTGAAGGATGACTTTGTTCAAAACGAGCAAACGACCTGTCAAATACAATGCAAAGCTAACGAAACGCCCAACATTTCCGATTAAATGGTTTTGAATTGTTGGCAACATTACAGATGAGGTGTTGTCACTCTGTCCGGTTTCAGGCACTACAATGAAATCTGTAGGTATTCTTGCTTTTCAACCAAAATCTCTCAATGTGAAAAGATCCTAGCTAAAATCTCTCAATTATGAAAGATTATTGTTGAAATATTGAACAGCATTGGAAAATTTTACATAAGCTGTTGATTGCTCATGTACACTCTAAAAAAATTTGAATTTTACAGGTGACTTAATCCCTCATACGATGTAATTCATAAAGACCTAATTTGTCAAATGACGGAAAATTTTATTTGTAATGACTTAATGTTAGATGAGCTTGAATTTTACTGATTTCGACTGTAACTTGCGTTCTACTAGCAGGTGCGACTGTATGAATTCAAATGCTCCTTTTACCGGCCAAGCAGATGCATGCTTCTGTGGCTCAGTCGATTATCAGACGAACTTGCGATCCAATGATTCTCGGATCAAGTCGCGGATGGTTGCTACAAAATTCTTTTTTTTTATTCAATGAATTTCATGTAATGGAATTTTAGACACAATATTAAATGTTCTTCCACGTAAATTTGCGTGAACTGCGACGCTCCATTTATGTGCATCTAATAAGATGTAAAAATTTTGAAGTATGTAGATTATAAGGCCGTGGACCATTTTGCGAATTATTTAAACTTTTAGTTAAAATTTTAATTATGTTCATTTTGCACTGAAAATAAAATGATATCAAGTGATAAAATAATTGCAATACAGAAAACGTAAAAAGAATTTCGAGAAAATCTTACTTCTTTTGATAATGTATTAATATTTTCAATGGGGTACTGTATATATAAAAATAAATTACACATAAGTAGCTTTTCCTAATGATCTGAAAACAGAAATTTTCGGTAAGATTTTTTTTTAGTGTCGGAAAACAACCATCAAACAGTCAAAAATAACCATGCTTTCGAGCAGGGCTATTGTTGACAACGACAAAATAACTGCTCGACTGTCACATTTTAAACAAAAGTTAAAATAAATCGCTAGATGGTCCACGGCCTAAGACCTGTTTTCAATGAAGCTCTTGGATGACAGAGAACATCTCTGGAACAGATCAAAATAGACACGTAATCAGTATTTAGATCCAGACTCTCAACACTGCGATTGACTTTTTTTTCTGTCGGAGATGTAAAATGAAACAGCGTGGCGAAGAGTCTAACTGCTTTGTTGAAATTTTCGAAAAGTGAAATGAATTTGATTCACAGAATGTTTTTATTGAAGGTTAAGTTTTAACACCGGTAATTCAACGTTGAAGCGTTCAAATGCATGATCAGTGGAAAGCTTTCTGATTGCCATTTTTTTTCACCACTCACCCGGTCTCTGCCGGTGAATACCAACTTAACATGGAGCCCCCTAAAACAAATATGATACTTTATCGATGCTTTTTTCTCCAAAATACCAGCTTCGGTGTGAGGGAGGTGAACAAAAAAAAACTACACCACTCACCAATCTATGGCATGGACAGCGCATTACCAAGCAGCTTTCGGTTGGATGGTCGCTGGACCCCAGTTCTGGTTAGATCCATGCAACTATACCTGTATGTATCTTGCGATGGAGCATTGTAAACTAAACCCGAACCAAATCGGACAGTGTGAAAGAGTGTGAGGGAGAGAGAGAGATAGAGAGAGACAGGACAGGACAGGGAAAAAAAGTAAAACGGGTCCAGAGGCAAGTTTGATGGTCAAAACGGGTCAGTCATGTACGTATGATGATGCTTCCCGACCTAAAGTGGGCGTATGGAACCGGGGCCGTATCAGGTTTTTTTCCCACACAAACAAAAACCCGAACCATGGTTTCGGGTCGTGAACAAACTGTAGCGAAAAGCTTTTATCACAAATGACCAATAAATCACGGAAATGTTTTATATCCGAATGGATTTCGTAAAACGTCAACCGGGTGCGGTGCGGTACCGTGATAGTGGAGTGGAGGCCAGCATCCTAGGGTTTTAGCTACACGTGGTAACCGAACGAACAGGTACAAAGAACAAAACGGAACCTTTAACTTTGTAACCCCACCCTCTTTCGACCTCCCGTTGGTTTGACCGAGATGGTCACGGATTCGAGTTACAGGTGTAAAGTTGTTCGCTTCGGAATTGAAACTACGGTCGTCCGGGCATCGGTTGTGCTGCGGGTTCCGGCCCGGCTCTGCCCGGCCGGTCCCAAACGATAACGTGACCGGCAACCTGACCGGCCAATGATTCGGGTTTTGTGCCGTGTGCCATTTCACCACTCATCACAGCCGCCGATCAGCAGTCCGGTTAGTGTCGGAAGAAAATGGGGACAAAAACTGACTGCCCCTTTCTCACTAATCTACCGCTCCAGCACTAATGATCTTGATTGTTTGGACAACCGTAAAACATACTTTCCTGTCGGATGGCGCTTCATCGGACCGGGCCTTCGGGGATCACGGAAACTGCGTCAAGTGTGCAAAAGGTGGAAATCGACGTATGTACGTGATTGTTGGCTGCAATAAGTTTAACTTTCGGGAAGGATTTGATTCCCGATTGTATTGTTTTTTTTTCTTCTTCTTCTGTAGTTTGGAGAATAGAAAATAATATGATAAAACGTGGCACAAAGTGAATTCTAGACAACGTTGAACTCTTTATTTCAGCTGACAGGAACAAATTGTAATCGTATTTGGTATAAACGAAACGAAAATAGTACATTCACCTTCCCTTCAAACGTACTCCGAGAAAGAAGACTTCTTAACGGAGGCGGGAATAGTGGAAGCCTTCTCAACGAAAAGGACATTTTTCCGAATAACTTAATTGTCCTCATGCCGTATTGTAATTGATCTCAAATAACGAAAAATTACAGGTAATCGATCTCGCCTCTAATTTGTAGGTCTTGTAAGTTGAGGTTCATAAAGGGTAATTTTTTGCTGGTATCGTTTTGGCAACACTGTTTTTTGACAGATCACGCGTGAATCTTGGCTTGTATCATTGTCAGACTTGTTCAGTTTGGTCTATAAATTCATCATGAATGGCCACTGGAAAAGTTGGAGGAAGAATCACTTTTTTATCGGAAAATTGTGCTCAGCGATGAACCTCATTTCTGGTTGAATGGATATGTCGACAAGAAAAAAATACCGCATCTGGAGTGAAGACCAGCCAGAAGCATTGCAAGAGCTATCAATGCATCCTAAAAAAAGTCACTGTTTGGTGTGGATTACTCGTGAAATACCGGCCGACATGTTGGAAAAAGAGTGTGCCAAAATTGAACCTTTCGCATGGGCCATCGAAAGCAGAGCCACGACCAACTTTTGCATGAATGTTCTATCGATTCCAATAAAGATTTATTAAATTTTCTCAAATTTTTTGTGTTTTTTTTTGAAAATCAAATCTATACCTCTTAACAAATCACCCTTTACATCCGGAATCCAGGCTCAGAATCCAGGCTGATATTCATGCTCCTGAAATTAGATTCAAGATACAGGCTCAGAATTCAAAAGCTTCAAAATTTAGGTCCAGAATCAAGGTCTAGAGTTCAGGTCCAGAATCGAAGAGTTCAGATAAATATATCTTCTTCATCTCATTCGTCGCCTCAAAACCCCGATTTAGCCACTAAAATCACTATAACTTTTTCATATTACTGCTTCATTCGCCTTGCTCCACGTTGAGAATTGATTCACATTTCTTGAAAATTTAACAAATATTCATAAAACAGCTAAAAACACTTATGATGTGTTCACTACTCTGCTCCTAATTCCATCTCAATGGATTTATATCCATCCTATCGTTGATCCTTTATTCATCCTATAAATTAGCAATGGCGACAGCAATCAAAACAAAATATTTCACTATTACACTTTCAGATTTAAAATGTCAAAATTCTTCTTAAGAACGGCCTACTGCCAACTATGAGACAATACACGATATTTTTAGAACCAGTTTAAACTCATTTCAACGTTTAAAAAATGTTCGGTCGTTTCCGTTACTTTTCGCATTAAATTTAAAATTTTATTGCAAAGTTAGTTTGGTGAACTTTAAATAAAACCAAAAACGGAATTGTTACTATGTAGGCATGAACCTTTCTTAAAACAAAATGCAGAGCCAGATATGCCATTTATCTGTATTGTATAGATTTTCGCGTTCGCATACTGATTTACCTTATGATCAAAAAAGAACCGGAATTTTCTTTTTAAAATTCCCGCGCTTGTCCAATCGGTAAACTTTTATTCTTTCAACGTTGGGAACACTTTCTGTCAAATTTTGACGCATATCGTATGATTAGTTTTTGTTTGGCGTCTATACAAAGAAGTTTTTAATTTTTTTATAATGGATGAAAATTTAGAACAACGTGCGTGCACCAAATTTTGTGTTGCAAATGGATTTAAGTGTTCCGAAACGTTGAAAATGTTAGAAAAGGCCTTTGGTGAATCGTGTCTAGGAAAAACACAGGCATACGAGTGGTATAAACGCTTCAAATGTGGTCGTACAAGCTTGGATTATGATGAGATCCCTGGCCGCCCAACAACATCTGTTACTGAAGAAAACATTGAATCGGCGAAGCAAATCGTGTTGCAAAATCGTTCTGTACCGATTAGAGATCTTTTGGGCATCTCTTATGGATCAGCCGAACACATTTTAACTGATGTTTTGGGTTTGAAACGCGTCGCTTCTCGGCTGGTGCCAAAAAAGCTGAATTTCATTCAAAAACAGCGTCGTGTTGATGTGGCCAAAGAGATGATTTCCAACGCAGATAGTGACCCCACATTCATCGAATGCATCATAACTGGTGATGAAGTGTGGATCTATGAATATGACGTCGAAACCGCACAACAATCGACCGAATGGCGCTTCGAAGGCGAGCCGTTGTTCTAAAATTTCATCCATTATAAAAATCGCCACACGAAAATTTTCCAACTTCTTTGTATAGACGCCAAACAAAAACTAATCGTACGATATGCGTCAAAATTTGACAGAATGTGTATAAAAGTGTTGCCAACGTTAAGAGAATAAAAGTTTACCGATTGGACAAGCGCGGGAATTTTAAAAAGAAAATTCCGGTTCTTTTTTGATAATAAGGTAAATCAATGTACAGATTTTATACAAATTTCCAAAATTTAATACAGATTGTACAGGATCATAAAAAGTGAGAAGTAAAAAAATTGAACTTTTCTCTAAGAGTATCTATTAGTATTTGATTGCAGTGATTCTTTAAATGTTCATTAACCAAAGGACAAATTACATGTTAAAGGGGAAATCTTTTATGCAGATAATTAATTATGATTAACACTATTTTATTAGTGAAAACAGATAGAACAGATATAGACTTTCCATGCAAAGCAATACATATTTTCTATGAAAATATCTGGCATCTCTGTGCACAGCCGATGAAACACACACACTTAACAGTGTTATGGTGACGTATAGCGGAAAGAAACCAGTGCTACTAGATTTGCCACAATGGTTATTTCATTAGTATTTAAAACACTCTTTCTTTTTTTCTTTTATTCAAAGCCGAAACAGTTTTATTGTAATATTAATATCAATAATATAATTAAACTAATGTCACAGATACCAAAAACATACTGTTTGACGATAATAGCATTAGCATTAGCATTAGAGACCGCCCGTGTGTTGCTACTCCGTTATTGATCTGGACCAATTGAGATTGCAAAATGATTTTTGAAGTAACATGTTTGGGAATAACACATTGTTTCACACTGTGCAAACTGTATTGAACCATGCATGCTGATCAATACCGACGCCGGCCACGTCCGAATGCAGATCTACTTGGGAGGGAAAGGATTGTTAGTTCGATGCATGTTGCTACTAAGAACCGAGGAATCCTCTGCATTCCCACATGCATCACAGGAGAGGATAATTTGTTAGTAAATGTTTTAATAATGTTATCATGTGTTTATTGCTCTGGGTAGCCGGCTACCAAGAATGTTTTTAAGTATTATCGTTTTATGTGTTACTTTGTGCTGGCAATATAATGCACGAAACAGTCAATCTCCGAAATTGACAAAACTCCGGACAGCCGGCTGTCGAGTATGCAGTCACTCGTTTATGCATCTACCTTTCGCGTTTTTTTTAGTCATGCAAAAAAACACATGCGGATTGATAAAAAAAAAAGGTATCATCTCACTGCTAGGTGGATTAAGCACGTTTTTATAAATGAAACTACGTGATACAAAATAAACGAGCGAATAGGATTTAGACAAAAAAGTTGATTCATTGCATTGAAATATTCTAAACAGTTATTATAAAATCATTTTAAATCACCAAACAAAGGTCAACAGTTTTCACGCGCGTCTTGATTCTTTATTATTTCCGCTTTATTATTTTAATTATTTATTGAAATTATTAATTGGTTATATTAGTTGATCTGGGCAGCCGGCTACCGAGAAAAATATTAATTTACTGTTTGAAATATTAATATCAAGTGTTTTTTACTATGTACTCAATATACCGATACATGTCATCTCTGTTATTAACTTTGTAATATAAACGGATTTGCGCAATGGTTGATTTTTATCATTCATTTTATAATCCTGAAAGACAATCAATAACATGGAAGAAGAAATCATTCCTAATGAAACTTTTCTCCGAAGCTAGACGGAAATTGATAGATTGAATAAAGAGATGATTTAGTAAAATAGAGTAATCAGAAGTAAAACATTGAAAATATCTGATAACTGAAAGGAAAAAGAGACTCCTGCAATTGTCGCCTTTTACGACATGGAAGCAGGAACCCAGTGGATCTATTCTTGGTTCATTTTTTTCCGCCGGATTCCACACGGCTGGTACAGTCCGGAGAGAGCTAATAGGTACTATCAATCTCCTAGTGGACCCCAGCCCCTAAAGCCAACTTCTTAGCATTTTCAACTTACAAATTTACAGAAAATGTATAAACTTTTTTTCATCGAGATAACTCGAAATATTCTCAAAACTCATTGCACTTCCATTCACTGCCCATGCTAGTAATTTTTAATATTTTCGATATCTCTTTCCAACACTTGCGCATTCTGTTAAAACTGCTCCGATTAGAGCTTTGATATCAATAAAAGTATCTTTTTCCGCCATAACGAAACATAATTTAGGAAACCTTTGGTCGCTCGTTAATCGGATGACTTCTCGCAAATGACGAGAATTGGGCTCATAAACAGACATTTTTAAGCGTGAATAATACGAAAACAAGAACAACTGTCACTGAAACGGCGATGACAATTCGTTAGGCACTATACACACTCACTTTAAAGGCAGTATCATCTATATATTTTGACCAGCCTCAGCCGGTACAGCCACCTATAGGAAAACGGCGAAAGCAAAGTTACGACTTTCGGCGAAATGGCTTTCGGTGAAATGACCCGCTCCCCCAAATTTGCATCCATTTTATTTCTGCAATACCGCAAAAAGCTTCAAATTAAAGAACTAATCTACTGATCTACTGAAAACTGATTTCATTGAACTATTATTATCAAAATTTAGATGATTCAAAACTTAGCATTGTAAGCCTATATATTTTGCACGACAAAAAGTTATTGTAAGATAATGCTTTATTACATTTTAAATGCAAATTTAATGCACATTGCTTTAAAGCATGTAAATAGAGCTGTAAATGTGCCGTGGTATAATGTAATTGGGATTGATTCCGTACTAGCAAAAGAGTTTTTTTTTCATAAATGCTGACAACGATAACAAATCAGTTTTGTTGATACAAACCAACCTGGAAGATAGTTCCGATGAGGTTTCGTTTTAGCTAAATGACAAACAAACATCCAAATATTCTCCGACAGGGTAATCAATTCAAGTTCCCTAGAACTTTGCTAGAGTTACGTTTAATAAGGTGTACGACATTTCCGAATAAATGGATCTCATCGGAAATTCTCTTCACATGTTGATGCGATGCTTTATCCAATAATGAGTACTGCATGCGAATACTGTTTTGAGCATGCTATCGTGATACTACTATTTGTGCACCTTTTTTTTTCTTTCTACATGCTGAAGTAAGAAAAAGTCATCTCCTTAGCGTGTCCCTGGTTTCATCATACGGCAAGGAAGGGTAATCCACATAAGTGTGCTCCATTACAGAAACATCCTTCATGCGTTCTGTCCATGAGCGTAATGAGGTTTTAGTTTTTGGTTTTGGTTGGTTCGAAAAAAAAATACTTATTTTCCGAACATGACATTTGTTGAAGACAAATTCGATTAATGCGGTGCAAAAAGAATTTATCTCTTCTCATTGTTTCGTTTCTGTGCCGAAGAAATATGTTAGGATTACAAACCAAAATAATTGAAAGACAAAATCGAATGAATATTTGCCCCCTCGAACCGAAAGTTGAACTACGCCACTGCTTTCTATACTTATTCTTCACTTAGCTACACAGCAGAGTTAGAGGCGGTATCCATCGTCGCACAAGGAAGAAACCCTTCCACGTTAATATCACCATATCGTCTACAACAACGTCTACGACGGTTGGATGAAAGAAAAGAGCAAAACGAAAAAAAAAGAAAAGAAAAGAAGAGAGCTCCTCCATTAATATATAATGCACACGAAATCTCCACCTCCGGACCGGGGGACACCTGTGGGTACTTCACCGGTGTTCAATGCGAAAATCCCGAAAGGTCAGAATGTCTTTCAGGGTGTACCCAAAGTCCGCTTTGATCGACAACAAAGTAGAAATTGATGAGCCTGTCCACACGTTCTGTACGGAGAAAGGGAAAACACGGTCCTGGTCGTCTTGGTCCGTTTTGAGTCAGAACCATGCTGCTGCTGCTGTCGCTAGGATGATACACACATATGCATATAAGATGAAAGTGGTGTCCATTGCCAAGACGGTCGGTTTTCGGCCCAACGGCAAGACCTAAAGGGGACCGTTGGAATCGTTCATGTTCATCAGCATACGAAAAAGGGGAGGGGGGAAATTTTCTTCTCTCACGCTGCCGGTCGTCCATCTCTTCCAGCGTCGGTGCACCGATAAAACGAAAGAAAAGATAGAATTCTAACAACATATTCGACACATGTTCGTTGGCCGACCCATTCGACTGCTGCAACCTGCTGCTGCTGCTGTTGATGCTCTGCAAACAGGTCGCATGTAAAGTTTACGCTCGAAGATAAGGTTCCGACAGTACGATTTTCCCTTACAAATTGTGCTCAACTGGATCGGAAATTTCGGCGCCGAGAAAATGTGTGTGTGTGTGTGTGTGTTACGAAAGGTTCAAAATAATTATAACTCCTCGGTGCCGGTTCCTTCGCTATTCATCTGATATTAAATATGTAAAAGTTTTGCTCTGGTACTTCACACAAAGTTTAACGGTAATTCCGATGAAAATGTGCTACCTTGAGCATATAATTACAGCCGGAAAAAGGTGAACCCCGGATCAGAAGCAAAAGGGTTCGCCGTGCTGAAAATATGCCCCAAAAGGACATCAACACATTTTCTTGACTTTGAGTTACCGGAGCACTGTTTGGTACATGGTGTTTGAATACGGATTATGATGTCACCGAACTTTAAGGAGAGGGGGGGGGGAAGGGCCACCTGGAAAAAAATTTCCATCGTCATCGGAACTGGGCACGTTTCTCAGCCCTCGACCGAAGACAGAATCCGAGCAGCCGAGACCGGGACCGGTCATTTCTAAGCGATTAATTCCGAATTAGGCCTTTTTTATGCTTGGCTGATCGTGAAGGGGGCCCGGCCACCAGCTGGCGTGGTAATAATTAATTGTCTCACTCGGGGCCGGGAGTGATAAATTTTTGCTTAGTGGTTAGTGGCCAATCTCCTCTGAAGCGGACTTTCTCCGAACTCCAGTGGTAGGTTTTGCCGGAGGCAAAACAAAGAAAAGTAATGCAAAACGAAAATTTTCGGCACTTGAATTGGGTTGGCGGTGTCGTTCTCTATAGGTTGCATTGTGATGCATCGATTTGTATACCAGTTTAGCAAAAAATTACATTTGAAAGTAAACGCTAAACCTAGCACACAGTTTCAATTTTACGGACAGTTTTTCATCAATCAAAGTCGAATAGTAATTGAATCCATTGATTTTGTCCGAAATTTGAAACGAAATTCAATTTAATTCCTGTATCGATTCCGAATCGAGTACTGTAACCAACTTGTTATAATTAAAACTTGTAGGCTCTATCTCAAGTGAACCGTATGAAGTTAGTGTACACATATAAAAATATTTACATTTATTTTCATGCACATATTTGGAGCAGGAAATTGAATATGAAGTTACTCCTCAGATCTTTACTTTTCAATATATTTTAAAAGCAAAACCAAGCGTAAATTAAAATATGTTGTATAAGTCATTGAAAAATCAGTGTATTCTAATGTACTTTTACATGGATGATGGTTTTAAATCGAATTTTTGATTCAATTGATGTCTATTTCAATGTATGATTGAATTACATGTCGTGTGAATTTCACTATTTTTTCTGTGTACGAACTTCTCTTTATTTTTCTTACCGCGTTTTTTACGTTATTTTTCGTGCGAAGCTTTTTACGCGGATTTCCGAAGTTACGCAGTCGAGATCTGGTGTAATATGAAGAAATGTGTCAGAGAGAGAGAGAACACCAGAACTCGACGTTTCATGCATTTCTAAGACAGTCTGTTTTGTCAATTCGGACAATTTAGGATTTAAAAAAAAAATCAGATTAACACTCCTAATAACAAACCTCAAAAAGATACGCGAAGCACCAAGCCTAAAAAAAGTTGGAACGGTAACTTCGAGCTGTCATAACTCAGCTGTTTTGCAACGGATCTCAATAAATTTTGCACCCTCGAATTTTGTACAGTTCGCAGATTATTTTAAGTATGTCATTATTGACAATCGATTAGGAAAAATCAATGAAAATGTGATTTTTCCCGTTCCAAGTTTTTTTTCACGCACAAAATATGCCCTATCTGCATTTATGCGGCACCAGCATTGTGAATAGAATTTTGAGAACTTCAGCTTACTCGCGTCATAACTTTGTTGTTAGTCAATCGATCTTCGAAATTTGTTCACCATTGGAATGGTACTAGTTTCAGAAATAAAATGCACTAAAACATACGTAAAATAGAGATGTCTACCTAAAGTTATAGAGAAAACTGTAAACAGAAGATGGGATTTTTTACAATGGTCGTAAAAATCTCTGAATTCAAAGCGATGACCTATATGTTTTTATACATTATTCGATTGCTAGTCAACCCAGCTACAATTTATGCTAAGCTGACGTTTCTGCACCATCAAAAACAACCTGAAAATATACAATGTAAATGTAAATATTGACAAATATTACAAAAAAATTATTTTTAACATAGAAATAAAAAATGAAAGCGATGCACTTGTACAGTTTTTGCTCTAAATTGCATTATCATAAAGATTGTTTTGATGAATAAAATTATATATTCTCTCAAAACAACTAGAAAAGTTGGTAGAAATACATTCAATTTCTATCAGCGGAAATATATCGCCTAACAATTTCAAGCCAGAACAGTTACGTTATTGACGAATGTAATTTATAAATTTTTTATATTTTGAAATCAATTTAATTACAATTTACTCAAAAATGGAGGCTTCGATTTTTTTTAGATTTTTGTGCTGTACTAAAGAATGAACACATAGATCCAAATAATTTTTATGTACATATAAAACAAACTCAATTGATATTTACTACAACTTTGAATTTGTCCAACATTTCCGTAGAATCTAAAAAATCGGTGCAGGATCGGAAATTTTAAAATTTCTGTTATTCCTTCAACGTTTCAGTATACACTCTAACCTCAATTTACGCGCAAAGTCGTGGGTGCGTGAATTAAATTTCGCGTAAATTGAGATTTTATTGTATCAACATATGTTTTCATACTTCTATCGTTTGCAATCAATAGAAACTATAACGGTAACGGTATAAATATTTTAATACTCTTCACCCTGTAATTCCGCAACCGGTTGTCCGAAATTAGTGTCGGTTGAAATTCAGGAATTCAATATGGGACCACGAGACTTTTCATTTGAACTTATATTCATGTGTGAAAATTTGTCAATCCATTGCTGAGCAAAGTGAGTGAGATCCATTTTGGAATAAATGAACACTTTTTCCTGTGCTTTCGGAATCGGAAACCGGGAATCAGGATAGCCAGGACCGGTTTATTTTATTTGTCCACTGATAATTACTACCGATTGGAATAGTCACGCGATTAGTCTAGAGTTTTATTTATGTTTTTTTTGTTTCGCCACTTTAAGTGACTGTATTAACTTTCAACAGACTTCACCCTATAATTCCGGAACCGGAAGTCGCATTCTGATGGAACTTTGGGGTTTTATATAGGACTATGAGACCTTTCATTTGAACCTAATTTTGGTTAAACCTGCCACGCCATCTCTGAGCAAAGTGTTGAAATAATTTGAAATTGTAATTTTTATACTAATCACCTTGTAATTCCGGAACCGGAAGATGAATCGAAATGAAATTCAGGAACTTTGTATAAGACATTTATACCTTGCATTTGAATCTAAGTTTTTGAAAATCGGTTTAGCCATCTCTGAGAAAAGTGAGTACAAAAAATGTTACATACATACATATGTACACACACATACATACATATACACACATACAGACATTTTGCGTACTCGAGGAACTGAGTCGAATGGAATATGACACACGGCCCTCCGGGTCTCGGTTCAAAAGTCGGTTTTCACAGTGATTGCATAACCTTTCCATATGAGAAAGGCAAAAAGTTTTGAAAATTTCTGTATTTATGCCGTTGGTTTTCGATTCTCCTTAAGAACATTGACTTTAATTTGTTATAAATAATCGTGAGTATTAATAACAATAATTAAATGTATAAAAAGTGTATGTCATCGCTTTAATTTCTAAGCATTTTGTAAAAATAACTGAAATTTTACATTTTTAGTGTTTGTCATTTATTTTTAGATGTTTTTGAATATAAAAAAACTACTTGGTTAGCCCTATTTCTAACTGGTTTTATTAGCAATCCAATGATGTATGAAAACATATAGGTCATCGCTTAGAATTCAGAGATATTTACGACCATTGTAAAAAATCTCATCTTTTTTGTGGTCTTCTGTTTACAGTTTTCTCTATAACTTTGGGTAGACAACCCTATTTTACGTATGTTTTAGTGCATTTCATTTCTGAAACTAGTACCATTCCCATGGTGAACAAATTTTGAAAATCGGTTGACTATCAACAAAGTTATGACTCGATAAAGTTGGAGCTCTCAATATTCAGTCGCGACGTTGATGCCAAAGGAAACAAAATTAGATAGCAGATAGGGCATTTTTTGCGCCTGAAAAAAACCTGTAACGGGAAAAATCACATTTTCATTGATTTTTCTTAACCGATTGTCAATAATGATATACTTAAAATAATCTACGAACTGTACAAAATTCGAGGGTGTACAATTTATTGAGATCCGTTGAAAAACATTTGAGCTATGACAGCTCAAAGTTACCGTTCCAACTTTTTTTCGGGCGTGGTATTTGGAGTGTTAAGGGGACTTTTTTGGGGAATTATTTTGGGACCCAGAAAATGAAGTAATCCGAATTTTGTATAAGGCACTTTTCAATATGTATATTCAAGTACAAAAAATGTTCAGTTTTAAAAATTGAAAAACAAAATGGCGGCTTGGCGGAATTTCCGTGAAAGTGCTGCATTTTGACGGCCGGAAACAAAAGTCAAGTAAATTTCGACCAATCGATTCAAAAATTTTACAGAATATTCTCGATAGTTATCTCCACAGAGGTAACAGATCGGCTGAAAAGTTCGTATCGTTTCTATAAGAGTGCGCCACTAGAATTAAATCCATACCATTTTCAGTTAGTACCAACCTTCAAAAGATACGTGTATAAATTTGACAGCTGTCTGATTATTAGTTTGTGAGATATTGCATTTTGAGTGAAGCTACTTTTGTTATTGTGAAAAAAAATGAAAAAAAGGAATTTCGTGTGTTGATGAAACACTACTTTTTGATGAAAAAAAGTGCCGCCGATACCAAAAAATGGCTTGATGAGTGTTATCCAGACTCTGCACCGGGCGAAGCAACAATTCGTAAGTGGTTTGCAAAATTTCGTACTGGTCATATGAGCACCGAAGACGATGAACGCAGTGGGCGTCCAAAAGAGGATGTTACCGATGAAAACGTGAAAAAAATCCACAAAATGATTTTCAATGACCGTAAAGTGAAGTTGATCGAGATAGCTGACACCCTAAAGATATCAAAGGAACGTGTTGGACATATTATTCACGAATATTTGGATATGAGAAAGCTTTGTGCAGAATGGGTGCCGCGTGAGCTCACAATCGATCAAAACCAACAACGAATTGATGATTGAAAACCATGCTGAAATTGAACGAATTGGGCTTCGAATTGCTCCCTCATCCACCGTATTCTCCAGATTTGGCCCCCAGTAACTTTTTCCTGTTCTCAGACCTCAAGAGAATGCTCGCTGGTAAAAAATTTAGAAGCAATGAAGAGGTAATCGCTGAAACTGAGGCCTATTTTGAGGCAAAGGACAAATCGTACTACAAAAATGGTATCGAAAAGTTGGAAGATCGCTATAATCGCTGTATTTTCTCTGATGGCAATTATGTTGAATAATAAAAACGAATTTCGGCAAAAAAATGTGTGTTTCTATTAAACGATACGAACTTTTCAGCCGAACTGTTACGTAGGGGTTTTTCAATTATTTGATTTTCTGTAAAACTGCAGCCCTTTGAAAAAAAACGCATTTTTTCATCACGAAATTGTTCATAAACAAAATTCACATTTTTAAAAAACCCCTACGTATCTCTCTGAAGATAACTATCGAGAATCTTCTGTAAATTTTTTTGAATCGATTGGTCAAAATTTACTTGACTTTTGTTTCCGGGCGTCAAAATGCAGCACTTTCGCGAAAATGCCGTCAAGCCGCCATTTTGTTTTTCAATTCTTAAAACATCAATCACTGTGAAAACCGACTTTTTAGCCGAGGCCCGGAGCGCCGAATGGCATATACCATTCGACTCAGCTTGACGAACTGAGCAAATGTCTGTGTGTGTATGTGTGTATGTATGTATGTATGTAACAAAAATATATACTCACTTTGCTCGGAGACGGCTGAACCGATTTTCACAAACTAAGATTCAAATGAAAGGACTCATGATTCCATAGCCTGCTATTGAATTTCATCCCGATCCGACTTCCTATTTCGGAGATATAGGATGATGTGCACAAAAAAAATGGAAAAAATATGCACTCACTTTCTACAGAGATGGCTGAACCGATTTTCACAAACTTAGATTAAAATAAGAGGACTATAAGTCCCATAGCCTGCTATTGAAATTCATTTGGATTCGACTTCCGGTTCTGGAGTTACATGGTAATAAGTGAAAATTAGAGAAAAAGTGTGCACTCATTTTTCTCTAAAACGGCTCAACCGATTTTAAAAAACTAGGATTCAAATGAAAGGTCTTGTAGTTTCCTAAATATTTCAAGAACATTTCATCCGGTTCCAACTTCCAGTTCCGGAACTAAAGCGTGATAAGTGGAAAATTACCAATTTCATTAGTAGTTTTTCACGAACGATGGTCAAAAACAGGTACAAATCCCATAAAACCGTCTGATAAATTATTCTAGTTTGCAGAGATTGTTAGCTTGTTGGCATAAAAACTTAATTCAGCACTACTACTCCCTCCAATTCCTGTTCCGGAAGCACCGAAAGTGGTAAAGAAAAACTCCCAAAATAGAGCTCACTTCGATTTCTCTGCGATGCTCGAACCGATTTTCACAAATCATGAAGCTCATATTAACTTTAAAAATACTGTGAAGCTTTATCCGGATTCGACTTCCGGTTCCGCAGTTACAAGGCGGTGAGTGTCAAAGTTTTTAAATCGCCATATAGATTGACAATATGTACAACACCGAAAGAAGAAGAAAACACAAAACAAACGATGCGTGCTTTGTTCTATTTCGTACACGCTATGAAGAAATCGAAACGTTTACGGATGTCTGCTACTAGTGTGTAATATTGGTAAAAGACGGTGCTGCGGTTGATAAAATTATAGCTATTTTTTTATCAGAACGACCGAATTTATTAGAAAAAATATAAAATTTTCCCATCCGGTAGTGCAGTAATACCGTGCCGGTGGTGTAATGATGTCAATAATAATAATAATAATAATAAAAGTAATAATCTTACTACATGTTTTATGCTGCTGATTCATGCTGTTTAGCTTGACTTACATATGCAGAAGGAACAGAAACGCAGGTTCGTTTCGTTTGTTTGATTTCGTTCAATTGATTTAATCGAAATTGAGCATGAGATAGTAAGTCTAGGTTTAACTGGGTTCAAAACTGTTCCAATCTGTAGGTCATATTTGTTGGTAGCAAACGAACCAACTTCGGCTATTCCGTTCATCTGAATCCGGTTTCGGAAGAATTGGAAATAGTGATTTAAAACTGCTAAAAGGATCTCACTCACTTTTCTTCAAGAGGGCCAAATCGATTTTCACAAACTTATAGGTTCAAAAGAAAAGTCTTACAGTTTCATACGGAATCCTTAATTTGTTGTGAATACTACTTTCGGTTCCGGAACTACAGGGTAAACAGGATTTATAAAGTTTGTGAGATTAGGTACGAACAAATTTTCCTATTTGTATTCAATAAACAGTTGTTTTTGCAAATTTATCGGTTATATTTATGATGTAATGAGTAATATGAGAAAGGTATCATTACACTACTAGGTGTATAAAAATAGTTTTTTATTTTTACATATTTTGCTATGCAGTTTTTTGAATTTTCAGTTTTTTACACATCACCCTGTAATTCTGGAACCGGAATTCAGATCCAAACCAAATTCAATAAACAATACTTTTAATTGGAACAAAAGTATGTTAAAATCGGTTCAGTCATCTCGGAGAAAAATGAGAAAAGACACTATACATACTCGACGAACTGAGTCGAACACTCAAAACTAGTTTAATCAAGCAACTTAGTGTTTTTGAGAAAATCAGTCATTTTGCTCTGGTTTTTTTCAATATTCTTTTCTCGTTTAAACATCGAATTAAAACTTTTTTTTCGTGACTGGTGCATTCAGATAGCGCTTTTTGAACTGAAATTATTGGTCAAACTAGTTGACAAACAGTCATATTGAAACTGTTAAATTTAAAGTTGAGGCAAACGCATATGTTTTTATATTTCTTTCATTTTTTCCAAAATGCTTACAAGAATGTTTATTAGAAAAAATGGCGGAGGAGAATTTCTATGTTGCTTTCATTGAAAAAAATGCAATTTTGGTCAATGGCTGTTGTCGAAAAATGACAAGACCTACAAAAAGGTATTGTATGGGTAGTTTTCACAAAATTAGTCAAATTTTAAAATGAAAATATTGAAACAATTCTTAATTGAGCCCTGTACGGAAGAAATTCGATATCAAAAGTTTAAAGTCAATTTAAAAGAAAACGCCATTTTTTGATTCGGATGTAGCTAAGTTCCAAGATAGGTAATTATGTTTCCTTCCAATCGTTTCTATGTGAGAAAGGGAAAAATTCGTTATTGTTTCGGTCAGCGCGCAGCAGCTTTATTTCAAGTGCTACTTTTGTTAAAACATTTCATTACCCAAACAATCACGATACAACTACACCTAGTGAAAGTCAAATTGAACTGAACTTAAATAAAGTTTTAATCGAAACACATTTGCCTTCTGGTACGGGTACGGGATCGATGCACAAAAAAAGTGAACAACTTTTTCAATGCTTTTAAACCCACCGGACTCAGTTGACTGACCCAGGCCCGGTCGGTTGACGAACGGCGGAGAAATGGCGCCAACGAGGTAAGGGGAACAATGGGTAAGCAAAGGACAGTGGAGAGAGCTTCCAGCCAAATAGTCCATTATCGGAGTTTTTTTTTGCTGTTCCTCGCAAAGCTCGAACCAGCCAACTTCCCAAGCCTCAGTATACAGAAATCGCTCATCCTAAGCAAACAGTTGCTGTTTTCCGCACATGAAAAAATAAAGTACGGTCTTCGATGGATTTGTTGAAACTTTTTTTTTTGTTAAGACTGGCTTTCCAGCACTTCCTCCGAAGAACTCTCTTCTCAGCCCTCCCCCCCGGAGCGCCACCATCATTATTGCGATAACGAGAAATGTTGCAAACTCGATGGAGCGGAAGGGAAAGGCTATCTGATGCCGGTGGAAAAATGTATGAAATTTGTCATTTATTCTTCCCTTGTAAGTGATGATCATGAAACTTTTCCCTTTCTGTGATAACGGGCGTGTTTTTCTTTTCGCTTGATTTGGTCGCCGAACTTTCCGTTTTTTTCCTTCCGCCACTCTAGCCGGAGTAATTTACACCGTTAGTCCTGCACTGCTCTTTAAACTTGAGCCGAACAAAACTACACCCACCCGGTGGGAGGGAGTTAGAGTGAGAAAGAGTGAGGGACAAACGATGAACTAACGAGCTGTGAGCGCTTGCTGCAGCAAAATCACGGACCCTGTCCACACGGTTGTCCTGTCTCAATCTTTCGCACAGGGTGACACTTCCCCATTCCATCTTCCGTGGGCACGCGGAGATGATCCGAGACCCAGCCGGCAAACGTGCAAGCTGGTTCCCGTACACTACGCGTAAACCAGCGAGAAAAAGTTTCCTTTATCGGCATTTTATCGCCTGCTAATACGCAGCATCAATCAGGAAAGGATAACAAAGTTTTGTTTCCCTAGGGAGCAATATGCAACGGTAATAAAAGTTTTTTTCTTCTTGTTACAATTCCCCCCCCCCCCCAACCACCTCCATCCAAACATCGGCACGGTGCGAATCGGGGTTTGTGGGAAAGTTTGCCAATCAATAAAAATCGCACCGAGCTCTAATAAAAATCGATTGTTTGAAAATTGCTGCAGGTTCGATTTCGCAGCTTATTTAATTTTAGTACTTTAGGACCGTGACGCGCTGTTTTCGGGTACGAAACTGAATAAAAATAATTCGTTCTTTATTAGGACGATAAAACTTTTTTGCATGCCAAATGTTTCCGGGAGATTTCGTTTCACGATTGAAGAAGAATCTGTTTTGTTTCCAGGAGCTTCAACTAAATCGCTGGTAATAGAGGAAGGGTATACGGACTTAAATGGCATCTCTTTCGAATGGCTGTAACTTTTCACCCATTTGAGTATTTTGAATTGAAATTTTAGATGAACCTAGTTCAATCTGTAATTATTACATTGGGTAAGCAGAGATGCCAGGTCTGCAGATTTATCTGCAAATGTGCAGATTTCTTAAATACGTTGCAGATATATTTTTGTTGCAGACTTTTTTACAGACTTTGCAAGATCATG
The DNA here is from genome assembly GCF_030247185.1 of Malaya genurostris. Taxonomy (NCBI): domain Eukaryota; kingdom Metazoa; phylum Arthropoda; class Insecta; order Diptera; family Culicidae; genus Malaya; species Malaya genurostris. The sequence continues at coordinate 40,560,660 of NC_080570.1, read as the reverse complement.
ATTTTTGCAGACATTCATAAAACCTTATAAACTTTTGAAATGTTTTTTTTTCCGATCGCTGCACCAATTTCGTGCTTCATTTTTTATAGAGAATTTGACTGTGCAGACTTTCGTTCGAGTTTACTGAATTTTTCAACCCTGCTTGAAGATATTTGAAATTGTTAACTGGCATCTCTGTGTGTAACTGACAGTAGTAATTTTGCAATCGTCGTGAAAATTGAGTCGGTGGAACTGCAGCGGCGTAAAATAACTTTGCGCACGCACCTTGAAAATTCGGATCTCTCTCATCGTGGCAGGAAGCAGGGAATCGAACAATCTACGCTATCTCGTGGTTTGAATCGATGACCAGCATGCGGGTTAAAAAAGGGGAAAAGTTAGTGCAAAAAAACGTTACATACACACATACGCACATATACACGCACACATACATGCACACACACAGACATTTTGCGTACTCGACGAACTGAGTCTAATGGTATATGACACTCGGCCCTCCGGGCCTCGGTTCAAAAGTCGGTTTTCACAGTGATTGAATAACCTTTCTATATGAGAAAGGCAAAAAAAAACGCGAGCGGGTAATATCACAGACATAACTGGAGGACGTGAATACGAATAAAATTTACAACATTTACTACTTCGTATCTAGAATTGTAACGATGTAGTAGTTTCTATACTTAAATTTAACTGATTGACGACTAACATATTCTGTCACCAGGGAGTAATTTAGTAAAATAATTCAACAATGTTTTTGTTTTGTAAATTTATAAGATAATTTCGCATTCTTAGCGTTCTGTGAAAAAACTTAAAAAAATTTGTGGAAATTATTCGATGTTTACAACTGTTGAATATTGTATGTAAGCATTTATTTATTTACACCAGAACGTAAAAACGATCAGGATTTAGGAGCTGCAACTAAATTCAAGGACGGCAACCTGGAACATGTTCAGAATTTGTTTGGCAAAATTTAGGTTAGAAATCCAGATCAAGAATTCAGTTCATGAATTTATTTCTTGAATTCTGGAATCAAACTCGTTTTCCGAATTGAATTCTAGAACTTGAATTCCGAGCTTGAATTAACTTAACTAAATTCAGTTCCAAAATCTAGTCCCACCATTCAAGTTCCGAATTTAGTTCCAGAAAAGGTATAAAATTCTGTTTCAGGAGTCAATTTCAAAATTCAGATTCAGAGTTTAGATCTAAAACTTTGTTCCCGAATCTAGATCTAAAAGTCAGTTTGTTCAAAAATTCTGAAATTGATTTTGTTCTAGAATTCCAAAATTTAATTTCCGAATCCGAATTCTGGATACGAATTCTGAGCATAATTTAAGGATCTAAACTCAGTTACAAAATCTAATCAAGAAACCAGTTCCAAAAATATCCAGAAGCTTCAAAAAAATTACTCAGAAGCTCAATGCGATTTCTGATAAGCTGCTTACCTCGACGTTTTACTGCTGCTTCTCGTCTCGGGTACGAGAAAGTCGAGCAAAGCGTACATTTGTCCAAAACGTAATTTTTAGTCATTTAAGATTATTTTACACTGCTCAAAATTTAATCATGAATTGCTGACCATATTTCTGATAGCCTGGAGAAAAAAATTGTGTTGTTGCGTTTAGTATAACAAGGGATATTCGCGATTAAGTTCTACCCATTCTTCCATGGGACGAATTTTGAAAAAGCGCACCATACTTAAGTAAGACGTTCTCACGTCAAAAGTGGCCAAAATGGATGTTAGCATCAGCCATTTAAAATTACACCGTTTTGGGCCCCAAACACTGTGATGTTTTGGCGTTTGTTCTCACTCGTGGTGACTCGCAAATTGTGAAAAATATTTCCACTTGATGTCCCATAACACTATCTGCTGTATTTTAAGTAGAACGATAAGTTATTGTGGGAGAATCCCAATAAAGTAAGAAGGCGGGTGGGTAATGTCAGAGACGTAACTGGATGACGTGAATACGAAAAATACTGACATGTATTTTTCGACACGTCCGAATATTGCTAATGGCTCATACAAGCTGATCGATTGTGTGAATTTTCCATACTTTTAATGCTTCACTTTCAGAATTTCACGATGTAAATAAAATATGAAACAAACGAGAGTAAAAACAAATTTAAGGTTGTATAGGTGACAAGACCGATTACGATGAAATGCAATGTTCAAACTCATTCATAAATTCGTTTAAATTTGAAAAATTCAGAACAAATCGTTTTAGGCTAAATAGGCTACCCGTCTCGAAATTACAAATTATATACCGATTTGAAAGAATTTACACAAACCGAAAATCACAACATTCATGAGAAATAGTAGAATATCACTCACTTATAATCAACTCACATCAACGAATACCATGAACTAACTGTATTAGTTATCGTCAAACGCTCAAGAATATGGTTTGGATTGTACACGAAGTAAAATAATTACGATTATTTTACATTCGGGAAGTGTTTTCACACATAAATAAAAAGAAATGAAACAAATCAATAATATATGTCACCCCTGCTCACCTCAACCATTAACCTAATCTTCTCCTGTTTAAACAATATTCGTCTGTAAAAAACTAACCTCGCAGGTGTCGCTTAAGGTTAAAACCTCTACAATTGAAACAAAAATGTCCGGTGCTCTTTTGCACGCTATCGGTCATGCTCAATCGGTTCGATAATCGGACCAATGCGGCTCGACAAAATTCACTGGTCATTAATAATAAAAATAATAATGGCAACTTTGCAAGTTTAGTTCAGAGATGCCAGGTTCACAGATTAATATGTGTTTAGCAAGTTTTAAATTTTCTGCACAGATTTTAAAAATGACGCAGCTTCTCACTGATTTCTGCAGAAATAGATGGCAATGAGCCCCAAAAAGTCTTTAATTTGCTAGGGAAAAAAGGACAGAAAATAAATATCCGATAGAGTGGAGCAACCACCGAATTTACCTGATTTGGCTCTCTGCGGCTTTTTCCTATTCGGTCGACACAAGAACGGTTTCTCCGTGGAACGCGTTTCAGCACCCGAGATGAGATTATGGAAAAATCGCAGTTTGGAGGATTGGATCAAACGCTGGCATAGGTTTGCTGCAGTCGATAGGAAGTACTTTGAAGGTACTAATATCGATTTTGATTAATAATATTGTATTTTGAATTTTCTAAATAAATTCCGAGAACTTTTTCTATCAAGGTTACTACCTTCAGTCAATGTTTGAGTTAGTAGGATCGAACACATGGTAAATTTTGTAAATCTTCACCAATAAACAGATTACGCACCGACTGAAACATTGTTGTTTAGCAAACCATCAGCTCACTTTGACAAAACAATGCGTATCTCCTGCGTTGAGTTTCCGGTAATTAGTTCTGTAGTTTGTCGTACACTCCACGTGCTCCCGGTCTTAGGGGATCTTTGACGGAACCCATCGAGCAAAAACGAAAGGGTTAGTTAGTTATGGGAACACAAAAAAAAATCTTGCCTTCGGGTCCATTAAAAGGTGAAAACGACGCTGCACTTCAGACAAAGTGTGGATATTAACAAGAGAGCATGTGTTGACAGTTGGATTGAAATGACATCGATTCGAACATCGGCCGCCCATGGTAACTCTGGTGGATGGGGATACAAGCGAGACAAATGTGTCGAAAAAATCAAATCACAACTCACAAGTCGTCTCTCAGCGGGTTCTAATATTTGACGTGCGCTCAGCGTTCACCCGCTGATTGCTTGACATTACGATGTTAAGTCGATGTTTTCTTTATCCAAATGGTTGTCCAGTTACCCAAATCGCTCAGTAATGCTACTGAAACCGCTTAGCAGGAGAGCTGAACTCAGTGACGATGAAGTACAAAAATGATTATTGCCAGCCTTCGCTGCTGGACGAAAGATGCTTTCAAGGTGGTAATCCTAGTTGTCAATTTTCAACCAAATGTCGAATATTCAATAAAAATCGAGTAAAAATAACTTGAATAATGTGCAGTGTCTTCAAGCAGTAAGATCGTTATTCTGATTTTGTGGTAATAAAGGGTGATTTTTTAAGAGCTTGAGAACTTTTTTAAACAATAAAACGCATAAAATTTGCAAAATCTCATCGGTTCTTTATTTTAAACGTTAGATTGGTACATGACATTTACTTTTTGAAGATAATTTCATTTAAATGTTGACCGCGGCTGCGTCTTAGGTGGTCCATTCGGAAAGTCCAATTTTGGGCAACTTTTTCGAGCATTTCGGCCGGAATAGCCCGAATTTCTTCGGAAATGTTGTCTTCCAAAGCTGGAATAGTTACTGGCTTATTTCTGTAGACTTTAGACTTGACGTAGCCCCACAAAAAATAGTCTAAAGGCGTCAAATCGCATGATCTTGGTGGCCAACTTACCGGTCCATTTCTTGAGATGAATTGTTCTCAGAAGTTTTCCCTCAAAATGGCCATAGAATCGCGAGCTGTGTGGCATGTAGCGCCATCTTGTTGAAACCACATGTCAACCAAGTTCAGTTCTTCCATTTTTGGCAACAAAAAGTTTGTTAGCATCGAACGATAGCGATCGCCATTCACTGTAACGTTGCGTCCAACAGCATCTTTGAAAAAATACGGTCCAATGATTCCACCAGCGTACAAACCACACCAAACAGTGCATTTTTCGGGATGCATGGGCAGTTCTTGAACGGCTTCTGGTTGCTCTTCACTCCAAATGCGGCAATTTTGCTTATTTACGTAGCCATTCAACCAGAAATGAGCCTCATCGCTGAACAAAATTTGTCGATAAAAAAGCGGATTTTCCGAATGGACCACCTAAGACGCAGCCGCGGTCAACATTTAAATGAAATTATCTTCAAAAAGTAAATGTCATGTACCAATCTAACGTTTAAAATAAAGAACCGATGAGATTTTGCAAATTTTATGCGTTTTATTGTTTAAAAAAGTTCTCAAGCTCTTAAAAAATCACCCTTTACTTAGAAGAGGACAAAATTCAATTAAAATAGCATATCATGGACGATAAACACTACAAATGGTCCCATCGGAAAATGATGGTTTTCCTGTGATAACTTTCTCTTGCAATCGACGAATTTCGCACCAAATCGTATAAATCGTATTCAGAATTGGCAGCACCCAGATCAGATTTAGATGAAACTTGATGTGCATGAAGATTTTGTCACAAAAAACCATCTTGCATACTTTGTTTCTCCAAATATGATCTAGACTGTCTTTTGAAAAGGGCCTAACTTTTGATACCATTTTTTTTCAAATGGCTGCAGTCGAAAAATGACCAATTCTTCAAAAAAGTCAAATTTATTTTACATACAAAAATCTTTTTTAATCCACCTAGTGGTGTAATGATCCCTTTCTCATATTACTTATATTTTCAAAAAAATCACTAGAAGATTCTGTGAAGAATTTTTCTTTCAATTTTGAATCAAATAAGAAACTTTCTTTGGGTATAAACTAGCATAACCTTTCTTATTTACAAACAGTTATGTTAAGTTAATAACATGTTTTCTCTATTTTGCATCACCGCACTAAATGATTAAACACACGGTTGAAATTAAACAGCAACCTATGAGACTATAGGAACATTTATTTGAACCTGTTTGTGAAAATCAATCAAATCATCTCTGGGAAAATTGAGTGAGTTTCGTTTTATACTTTTTGACAACTATTTCCTGTACTGAAACTCGAAGCCAATATAGCTGAAGTCGGTTCGTTTAGTAAGTAACTGATAAAGCCTACAAATTGAATTAGTTTTAAGCTAAATCTAGAAGAATTTGACCTTTTTTGCATCGTCGCTCTAAATGACGGTGTGAAATTCAATAGCAACCTATGGGACTACGAGATTTTTTATTTCATGAGTGACATTATTTGACACATACTCACACACATACACGCACCGACACATACATTGCTCAACTCGATGAACTGTGTAGAACGATATAGAACACTCTGGGCCAATTTTCACTAGTCAATTTTTCTAGTGATTGCATAAACTTTCTATATGAAAAAGGTAATAAGTGTACTTTTATAGAAAAGCATCGTTATCATGATCTTGTAATAACACTAACAAGTAGGTACAGATTGAATAAAAGAATTCGAAAATTATATTTTTTTTTGCTAGCTATACGAAATTAAACAAAGTACGCTGCGAACGGAGCAAAACCACACGTACTGTCGCGTACTAGTTTTGCATCGTCATTTTGAATGACGATTTGAATGTTTTGACACTCATCGCCCTATAATTTTGGAACCGGAAGTCGGATCTGAATAAAATTTCACAGTATATTTAAAGACAATAAGAGCTTTAATTTGAATCATTGGGACGGCTATAGCGCGATGGGTTAGTCGATGCCTTTCACGCAGCCCACCTGGGTTCGATTCCCAACCCCGCACATAGGATCAGAAAGCTTTTCTGGTCCGAAGAGGCGAATGACCCTAAGGTTGAAACCTCTATAATTGAAACAAAAAAAAATTGAATCATGATTCGTGAAAACCTGATTACCCGTTGCTGAGAAATAGAAGTGAGTGCCGTTTTTAGAGATTTTTTTCGCTATTATCGGTGCTTTCGGAAGCGGAGACTAGTAGTCCCAAAGTAGTTTTATATATTCCCTAACTAACAAGATCTGCCAACTAGATGAATCTATCAGTAAGTTTAATAAAAATGTGCACCTCGTTCCGCCATTTGCACATATTGCCTAGTAATTCCGGAACCGGAAGTCGGATCCAAATGAAATTTTAGAAAATTGTATGAGGCCGTAAGACCTTTAATTTGAACCTAAGTTTGTGAAAATCGATTCAGCCATCTTAGAGAAACGTGTGTGACTATTTTTTTTCCTTTTTTTGGTGCATATCATCTTGTAAATCCGCAACCGGAAGTCGGATCCAAATGAAACTCAGGAACTTTGTATGGGACCATTAGACCTTTTAATTGAATCTAAGTTTGTGAAAATCGGTTCAGCAATCTCTGAGAAAATTGAGTGACATTATTTTCCACATACATACATACATACATACACATACACACAGACATTTCGTGATCTCGATCTCGAGTCGAATGGTATATGACACTTGGTCGTCGGTTGCAAAGTCGGTTTTCACAGCGACTGCATAGCCTTTCTATATGAGAAAAGCAAAAAATGGATTTTACAAAATTAGTCGAGTATTTGAATAAAAGAATTTACATATATTGATTCTTACACTGAAAAAATCGATTTTGAGTTATTTGAAAAAAACTTTTTCTAGTCCAAACTGATTTCTTTTTTTCAGTGTAATTTTATCGAAAACTAAACCAACCAAAGTCATTTATCTCAGAATTCTTTTCTGAGCTTATTTCATACTTTGACTGGAATCGGGTCAACTAGCAGTCAGGAAGCCTGTGAAACCTACACACAAATTGAATTCCACTGGATTCTGAGATGATTATGACTTTCATTGATTTTGTTTTCGATAAATTTACACTGAAAAAAATCAGTTTGAACAACGAAAAGTTTTTTTTTCTTTTAACAAAATTTCATCAAAATCAAAAATGTTTTATTTTGCAAATTGATTTTATAGTTTTAAAATATGTAAAAATCACTCATACAACACTGTTTTGTAGAATTTGTCAGTTTTCGACTACAACATTTGATAAAAAAACATCGTTAAAATTTTTTTTTACCTTTTTCAAAAGACAGTCTAGATCATTTTTTGGAAAAACAATGTGGGAGCGGGTCATTTCGCCGAAAGTCGTTTCGCCGAAAGAGTTATTTCGCCGAAATGGTTATTTTACCGAAAGGGTCATGTCTCCTGTATAACTGATGTTGCGCAGCCACATAACCGAAGCCAAGATGGCTCGGCGGCACAAAGCCACCGAGCCGACGCCAGCTGAATCGGAAGCGGCGGCTTCTTGCATACAAACCTGTAATCGCCTCGTTTGCCCGTTTCTCTACTCAAAACTAGGTTTCTTTACTTTTTGCACAACCAAAACGATGTGGCATAGCCGCATAAGATATTTTTTCATTTTCACTTAATAAACGGAAAATACCACATATATTGGCCTGGTAGATACACCTATGCAATTGCTTTGATGCTTAGTAGCTAATAGTCAACAAGTTTTCTTGGGAACTCCGTTCTGAGGTTCATGAATCAATCTTTATTCAAGAGTACAAGAATCAATTTTAAATCAAGAAGTACAATTGTAGGTCAACAAAACGGACGTGAACGCTATCGTCTTTCATTTGTCTTTATTTTAAATCAATTCTAATTACGATTTCAGGTTTCGGCGAAATGGCTTTCGTCGAAATGGCTTTCGTCGAAATGGCTTTCGGCGAAACGGCTTCCGGCGAAATGACCCTGATCCAAACGAAGTATGCAGAGAGTGATGTTTTTGTGACAAAGTCTTCAAGCACAGAAAGTTTCATTAAAATCTGAGAGGGTGTTGCCAACATTTGTTCGAGTTAGCGCGAAGTTTGTCAATTATTGTAGCTTATTTTTCGTATTTTTTTAAAATTCCTTCTACTAAAATGGACAGACGACGGCCCTGGCCATTAGGCAAAGTAGGTTGTAAAGACGAAAGGTTGCCAATAATATTACAATAAAAGGAAGCGGTCTTTTTCAGATTGGTTTTGTAATGTTTGACACTAGGATGCTCATACGCAACTGTCACATTTAAACGTATTTTCAACTACAATATCTTAGAAGTCAGTTGAACTGTTTTAGCATCGGTTTTAAATAGTGTTTAATTCCGTCGTGCTTTAGTTCATTTTCGAACATAGATTTATGATACAGATTTTTGATTTCCCGTTACAGGTTTACAGAATCTTCTCCTGAAAAATACAAATTTAAATATGGCAACCCTGCAAACGTACCGACAAATCGACCGTCCCACGACAAAAGGGCATAATGGCAAATGACAGTTTCTCTTTGTTTACTTTTTTCTTTCACAATTTACCGAACTGATTTTATATTTGACGCTTTACTATTCGCAAAACTTTCAAGGTAAAACTACAATCTTTCGATTTATAATGGAAACATTAGAGAATTTGAAATAATGACTCCGTAATATTCAAATGACAAAATAAACAAAGAGAGGCTCTCATTTGCAGTTAGACCCTTTTGTCGAGGGACTATCGAAATGACAGTCTCCCTTCCGAGCAGAGTTGCCAGATTATTTTTTCAAAAATCTGTTTCAGACTCAAAAGTTTATCTGGATTTGGCTGGGTCTACTATATACAAGGAAATTTTGACCGGGTTTCATTTGCAATAAACAAAAAAAAAGTTCTCTGCACCTATCGTGTAGAAGCCAAAACCCGCAAAGAACTGGGAAATCTGACAAAATCTGGAAAATTTTGTAAAATCTAGTAAAATTTGAAAAATCTGGCAAAATATCCGGTTAGTTAGAGCGTCTGGCGAAGTGAGAAAAATCGAGTCTCGGTTGAAAACAGTTTTGACTAAGACAAGACCTGAAAACCGGCTTCTTATTCTTCCTTCCGAGTGTCTCTTCTCGTCATCTTCGCCCTGTTCAATAAATACCAACTGCCTGTTTAAGCATTTGTTACAGTGTTGCCATATTTGCAAATTTTTTATGCTGATATAAAAAATTTAATCTCCTTTTAATTTTTAGGCTCGGTCTTTGATTTGAAATGAACGCGAATGCATCATTTTTATTAATTGTTAACATTTAAAAACAACTAATTGAGAATAATTTGCTGTTGATATTTTTTGGGTTGTTTTTTTATCCTCTCCTGTCTTCAAACGAAACATTCTCTGAAAATTTTCATTTTCATTGGTGAGCTAAAAATACACATTTCACTACATTTTTTTCTGATATTCTCTATACTTGGCATCATTGCTTGCGTACTGCAAAAGTTTTTCCTTTTCACAATGTGCGGGTAGCAACATCAAAATCAGCCAATCAGTAACTGGTCCATTCTGACATAAAATTGAAACAAAAGCAGCCCTTCCCTCCCAGTTATCAGGACTTGTCTTAAAATTTTCAAAGTGATTGTGCAGAAATTTCAATACCAGCATAATTCTGCGGCATGGCAGTATTATGAATGAGATATTAGAAATTGATGTGTTTCACATTTGTTAGGAAATTTTGCCAAATAAATAAAGAACATGTCATCTGTTTGGATTGAATCAGACACCCACTCATTTTTTTAACTCAAAATTCCTGATTTTGACATTGTTCAATTGCTAGAAGTTCAACAACCATTCTGAATAGAAAATAATTTGACAGTAATTCTGGTTCGTTGAACTAATTCCGAAGCTCGGCGCTGAATAGTGAATGTGCGGAAAGCCAAACAACATCCCATTCAGCTTTCCAATCCATTGTAGTTTTGGGCCGTAGTTTGGAAATCAACACCCAACACCAGTAGCAGCACAATTTTATATATTATGGCAAATAACTTTTATCTGTATCCGAACAAATTCTGCCGATGAGATTTATCGTTCACCTCAATTTCCTAGTGGTGCATAACCGAGGACGCCGTAACGGGTAAAGTATATTTAAATTTTGTTTTGTTCGACTCATCATGCTAAGTCTCGCTAGCAGCTCTACATAAACTGCTAACGCACTGCTCAGTCGAAGACGAAACGCTAAATTCAAAGGAGGACTGTGTCATAAAATACGGAAGACCCCTCGGAAATGAACACTTTCTCTAGCCAGAATACATCAATAAGCCACAGCATCTGTTCGAATGGTCCCAGTTTAGGCCACCGGCGGGCAGCTAGACCCCTGTTTTACCACACAACATCAGAGAGCACATGTTCGTAGATGGATACCGCAGATGCACTCACAATGGACCGAAAACTAATTCCGGCGGAAACCTTTATCGGTTGTGTTTGACTTTGCATCCGGAGCGCCGCAAAGAAAATCAAAGTAAGATCCTTTACACAGTCCGACCGACCGAAATCGGCACCGCATCGATGCCGGTTTTCTTTCGATGCTTCCCGAACGTATCAATCTCTGGACGGTTTGAGCTACTCGCAGTGGGTTCCCGGTTTTCCCGTACGTCGCGTCCTCCCCGGGGGCGGAGATAGATTTGCATTTGGGTGAAATATTGAATGGCTGCCCTCGAGAGCATCGGCTGCCATAATCGAAACCACGGCCGGCTGCATACAATGGCCCTATATTGGAAGCAGTAGATGGTAGAAACGGACTCTGGACTGGTATGACCTGTCCGGGAGCATTGATACAGTTCGATATTTGTTACTGAAAACAGGGTTGTACTGAAGTTGGAGTTTAGACGAACAAAAAAAATGAAAGATTCTTGATTTACTTTTGGCGAAGAATCGACAGTGAATAGTCCGTTATAATACTCAGCTCTCAAGTGCAACTCTGTCGAAGTGCAATCAAGGTGGAGAGTTATTTGACGATTAGTACAGTTCGATCGAGCTGGATGAAGACTGCCCCTGATGAAAAACGCCAGCAAGTCCCGCTTTGCCTGCCTTTCTATTGACCGTATTGTGAAAACGGTTATCGCTAGCTGCATTCGCATATTGTTACGGGTTTTATCAGTCATCAATATTTATTGGAATGTGTATGGATGTTGTTTTTTTTGTGTATATTTCGCAAACCTCTCACCACCGGATTTTACACATTGTGGTGATGGTGGTATTTTGCTGTGCATTGCGAGTGACCCGGGAAACGAATACCTGTTAGATATGTGGAAAACCCGGCACATTATTTGTGGTCTAACAGTGCATTTGCGTACATGGCGCTTTGGTCGGTACTAAACGAACCGAATGAACCACTAACTGGTTAATCCGTGGTACCGCCGTGGTGGCTGATTGCAACTAAAACAATTTGAGAGATAATTAAAACTTTTTGGAAACAAATACCGGAACAAAAAAGACCGGCACACAGTCGAACGGATAGTTGCAGTCGTTTGGTGCCCGTAGTTCGTACATCAGTTGATGATCCGAAGGGCTTCGGGTGTAACGAAAATAATTATGTTAAAGTTTGAGGATTGATTTAACAGGTGCGTAACATTGAATGAAGAGATTTGCTATCGTTTGAAAATTATTTTCATTATCATGGAATGGTACACACGATTTCCTACTGAAATACGCCTCTGAATTTCTTCGCTTTCTCGTCAACCATAACCTCGATATCGTCTGACAATATTCGTTGTGCAAAGTGTGGTGTTTCTTCTTTAGAGCTTTTGTTGTCGACGCTACGCCTTGCTTCGGCGTACAGTCCGATGTATGTTTCCATCATTTTTTCAAAGTTACGTGTCACGATATCAACGTCGTCGGCGGGGAACCCAAAAGAAAATTAACGAGTTGTATGCAAGACACGACCGAGCACAATTACATTAAAAATTAAACAATTCTAAGATTCCCATATTAAATACAAAAATAGAGGTGATTGTGGATGCACTAAACTGTAAACTTATTCAAGTGGCCAATCACAAACTTACACTAGCGCTCTGATTGATTGCAAATGATAAAATTGACATTTACAGATTCAATCAGAATAATTGATTCTATGCGCTTTGATCCTTTACAATATTTTACATTGTAAAGTTTCTGTAAAACATCCTCCAATTGGAAGGCAATTATGATGATTTCAAAGATACGAAAAAAGATTAATTTTTAACACTAGAAGGGCCGAAGGGAGTCAATTGGCTCCTGCGCTTGATTATTCGCGTGCTGCTCCAGGATTTTCTTTTCAAAAATGTTCTTATTTATTAAGTGTTCATCAATTATGATCCTCTATACGTGTGTAGCAAAACAAAATATTTATCCCTTACCCTTTTTTTTACCTTTTTTTATATATATAAAAAATAGTTATAGAATTCGCTCAAACTTTCGAAAAATTTTCCGAGGCCCGGAGGGCCGAATGTCATATATCAATCGATTTAGCTCGACGAACTGAGCAAATGTCTGTCTGTGTGTGTGTGTGTGTGTATGTGTGTGTGTCTGTATGTGTGTTGTCAACTAAGAGGTCGAGACCTCAGAGATGGCTGGACCGATTTTGATCAAACTAGTCGCAAATGAAAGGTCTACCCGTCACCCAGAACGCTACTGAATGGTTTTGAGATCGGATGTTTACTTTTTGAGTTATACGAAGTTTTATGTCAAAATTTTCAGTTTTTTGACAGTATCTGTCACAGTTGACCTTGAAAACAGAATATGTTTTCAGACTTAGATTGCGCACGGTAATAGCTATCCAACAAGCCATAGATTGTTAAAATCCGTCCATTTTTAACGGAGATATCGATTTTTTTGTGTAAGCGACATTTCCCCCATATTCCAGCAGTAGAAGTTCTGAGCGATTTTTTATACTGTTACATACAATAGTTTCTAAGTACCAAAAAGACTGTGAACAGCATTATTTTTCATGACATTTTGCCTCGGACCAATTTTAGCACGGTTCGTTTTTGGCAACATAATCGTTCGAATATGACATATTGGAGAGATGGCAGTACTTCCGAATTCTGAACAATTTCATAATTATATTGATTTAAACTGCTTACAGCAATAAATGCTGGAAGAACAAAACACCCATATACCATTTGAATCAGTTCGTCGAGATCAGCAAATGCGTATGTGACAAATAATTTCACTCAATTTTTTACCTTATTTTCGAAGATGACTCAACCGTTTTCTACAAACTCAGATTCATATGAAAATTTCTTATGCTTCTAAACAAGGTTCCTGAATTATGTTTGGATCCGACTTCTGGTTCCGGAACTACAGGATGATATGTGAAACGAAATTAAAATTGTGTAACTTATTTTCCTCGTAGATGGCTGAACCGATCTAAAATTCAAATGATATCTAAGAATCATCTAAGATTTGCTGATTTGAATAGTCGACAACCAAATAAACTTATTTCAGTTTTAGTGGTATTCAGTTTTCGATTCGGAAGGCACCCAACAATTTAACTCGTACTACGATTTCTCAAAGATGTCTATACTGATTTTTAAACATATTGAAACAAATGTAAACTAATCAGGTGAATTTGTCTGACTTCGGCTACACCGATTTTCGAATTCCGGCTCCAGTATCGAATCGTTTCTCAAAGCTCAATCGTTTTCTCAAATAAAGCCAAATCGAATTTCAGAAAAAAATTCAAATTAAAATAAACTTATAGTCCCACACAAAATTAATTAATTTTATTCAATGCTGACTTCCGATTCTGGAATTACTGGAGGATGAATTTTTAAAATTCAAACCGATATAGAAGATGATAATCCTGAAAAGCTTGAAAGTTGGACTCAAAACTATTGCAATTTATTCGTCATATGGCCATACGAATCGGTTTGGTTTATGCTGGTTCCTGAATACCGGCTCTGGAAGTACCTTAAATTACCGTAAATTCTAAAGTGGAACTCACTTCGACATATCATGAAAAGTTTAATCGATTGTAACCTTTTTAGATAGAGTAATGAGTGATTAAAATGTCAAATTGCAGCTTAAAACGACGGTCATTAAAATAATGTCATGAAAACCGAAGAATATTCATGAAAAAAACACATGCGGATTGATAAAAAAAGGTATCATCTCACTGATTAGGCACGTTTTCTATAGCGATTTTACCAAGAAAGGCCACAGGGAGTCAATTGACTCCACCTGTTTTTGCCGTACATACGACTGCATAAACGCGCAAACAATGTTTGTTTGTTTCCTTCCGATTTAGTGAAGACATTTGCAAGCTTCTTTCTTAGTTTATTCTCATACCCGGTTACAATGCGCACTGTCGTCGTTTGCCTGGGCAGTTATTCTTATCGGCATGTATCCTTTGTGGTGTTGAGACGGAATGCTTTTACTATTTCTGTTTCGTTGTAATATTCACGTTACAAATACAGCACGAGTATTTAGTTGTCTATTCGCAAATAAAGAAAAAGAAACAAAATTCTTGCGCGCCAGTCAAACGCACTGTATGAGGAGAAGGTGGGGGAGGGATTGTTTGTCGCCGAGCCACACTTCGTGCGCCGTCCGTCTGTCTGCCTTTGTTTTGCCAAGAAACACCTTGACGCTGTTTATGTCGCGATCTTTCTCCTTCAAACCTTTGATTTATTAGTGTGTGGCTGGCCCTTGAACAGTGAACATCGGAGTCAACTGGCATTTTTTGTGTTGCAATTCCATACGTTTGTAAGCATATTCCCGTTCAAGTAATATCACTAAACAAATAACAATGAGTAGAAGGAATCCTCGGTACACTGCCGAACAAGCAGCCGAAATTATTCGCCGCATGACTGATCTCGAAGAAGATGCTTCCGAGAATGAGGATGATACTCAAGTTGAAGACAATTCGGGCGATGAATTTCTTATTCCTGGTACCATTGACGACAGCGATTCATCTGTATCCAGTGTAGAAGAATTTCAGGTTGTTAGCAATAGTGATGAAGGTGAGACTTATGGGTACTACTTTTTATTTTAATTTTACACTTTACATCTCAAGTTAGTTGAACTCTTTATGAATGCACAACTAAAAATTTGAGAACCGATAGCTGTATGACAAAAGTGCGTAATAAAAGATGCATTTTCATAAAAATAATCGGTTATTTTAATCTTTCCCAGAGGAACCTTTTGAGCCCAAAAAAGGTACGCGACGACGTGTCTCAAAACGGCGCAACAGTGACCAGAGTAACAATGCATCTGCTCCAAAGAAACCTTCAGGTTTAGAGAAGGGTGCATCGCGCTCGTCTGTAAACCGTTCGGGAGGCGATGGTCCAAGCCCTCACGCTAAGCATCATGTCTTCGATGAGAGCACCTTTAGCGTTTGGAACTTGTTTTTTTCAGACGTAATGTTGAAAAGCATAATAAAGTGCACTGAAAATTACGCTAGGCGTGTCAAAAATAACCCTGATTGGACATTGTCTTTAGAAGAATTGCAAGCATTTTTTGCTATCATGTACGTGCGCGGGGCATACGGAATGAGTAAGCTTGATTTGGATGTATTGTGGTCAGGAGATTGGGGTCCCCCCTTTTTTGCCAAAACTATGAGCAGAAACCGCTTTCGTGATATTATGTCCAATATGAGGTTTGATATAAAATCAACGCGATCGGAACGGTTACAGCAGGATAAATTTGCCTTGATTTCGAGCCTATGGGAAAAATTCGTTCAAAATTGTCAGAGTTGTTATAATCCGGGTATGTATCTAACTGGCGATGAACAGCTTCTCCCTTCTAAATGCCACTGTCGTTTTATCCAATATATGCCGAATAAACCGGATAAATTTGGTATCAAGTTTTGGGTCTTGACCGATGCCGAGACGAAGTATGTATGCAATATACAACCGTATCTTGGAAAGGACGATTCACGACCTAAAGACGAAAGTTTGGGAGAACACGTGATTCTGGAACTGACGAAACCATTTCAAAACAAGGGCCGAAATATTACCACTGAAAACTTCTTTACAACCCGGAGGCTTGCTCTAAGGCTAAAGGAAAAGCGAACCAGCATTGTTGGCATAGTGAATAGAGCTAAACGTGAAATACCTCAACAGGTAAAGCTTATGAAAGAGCCATTATATTCTACACTTTTATTGCAATGTAATGAGTCTACGCTTACTGTCTACCAGGGCAAACAGAAGAAAAATGTTCTTGTACTGAGTACTATGCATCCTAGTGTCGGGATAGGTTCAGATCCAAAGAAGTTGCCTGAAACGATTCAGTTTTATAACAGTACGAAATCAGGCGTTGATTCGTTTGATCAGATGGCTCGGCTGTACACTACACGATGTGGTACCAGACGCTGGCCGATGCACGTTTTGTACAACATGCTCGATATTGCTGGCATAAACTCTTGGATGGTTTTTAGGCAGTGCACACCAAGCAAAATTTCTCGGCATAGCTTTCTACTGAAATTGGCTAAAGAACTTGCGCAAAAGTACGCAGATGCAAGAATAAAAACCAAAGCTGATCAAGGTAATGAAAGCAGTGTAAGGCAGTACTGTCAAGTCAAAAAACAATGCAAAAAGAATAAAACTTCTATCATTATTAAATGCCTTAGAAATATTTATATAAACATTTATTGCATTCTTCTACCATTCTAGCAAGCAAAATCACAAAGACAGTTGTTGATACGAGGACAAAACGCTTAAAAACGGTGCGCACTACGCGTGGAGTCAATTGACTCCCTGCGGCCCTTATCGGTATACGAAAAACTCGGCTTTTCTAGTGTTAATACGAACAACCTCAAGATATAAACCTGGACAAATGAAACGATTATATATTATAATGATTTTCAAAAAAAAAAGATCGCACAAACTTAATAATTTTATAAGCTTTGAATCGATTCAAGATAAGATTTGATGTATTTTGATCGAGAAAGGTGAACCGTAAACTCAGTAAAAGTGTAATTTTTTTTATCCTTCGGTAAAAAGCGTCGATAATATTCCGAAAGTGTCGGTAAATATTATGGCAACAATACAAGAAAGAGTTCTACGCTCGTTGGAAATCCTAAAAATATTTGCAAGTAAGTTCAGGCATATTGACTCTGAGAAAATATTTTACACGGACGGGTCACGAATTGAAGAGGCTACTGAGTTTGGTATATTCAACAATAATGTTTCGATCTCCTTTAGGCTTCAAGAACCTGCATCTGTTTATATAGCAGAGTTAGCAGCAGTTCATTTTAGTTTGAGTGTAATCGTCACATTATCTCCAAACCATTATTTTCTTTTCACAGATAGTCTGAGTGCAATTGAAGCCATTCGCTCAAACGCTGCTGGCAAAAATAAACCTTTTTTCTTGGGCAAAATAAAACAGTACCTAAAAAAGTCCTGGCATTACATTCCTTTTGTGGAATTTGGCCTTTCTGTTTCAACAGACTTCGAAGCCGATTCTTAGTGTACAGAATCATTGCATGGCTAGTACTATGGATCCTACTGACACTAAGAACCCTTCCAGGTCGGGGCTCGAACATACGACAACTGGCTTGTAAGACCAGCGCCCTATGCATTGAACCACCAACCCGGGCCAACAGTACCTGAACGTCATATTGAATAATAATTATCAAATCACAATAGTGGGTCCCGGCTCATTGCTCCATTCCAGGCAATGAAAGAGCCGATATTTTAGCCAAACGTGGTGCTATTGAGGGTGAAATTTATGAGAGACCAATTGCTTTCAACGAATTCTATAGCGCGTCTCGCCAAAGAACACTTGCCAGCTGGCAAGCTTCTTGGGATAAAGATGATCTGGGTCGGTGGATGCACTCAATTATTCCCAAAATATCGACAAAGGCATGGTTCAGGGGACTGGATGTGAGTAGGGGTTTCATTCGTGTGATGTCCAGACTCATGTTCAATCACTACACGTTAGATGCACATCTCCTTCGAATTAGACTTTCCGAGACTAATCATTATGCTTGTGGCGAAGGTTACCGCGATATTGATCATGTCGTTTGGACATGTGTGGAGTATCGTGATGTCAGATCTCAACTAATAAATTCCTTGCGTACCCAAGGTAGACTATCCAATGTCCCAGTTCGCGACATTCTTGCTTGTTGTGACGTTCCTTACATGAAACTTCTTAATTATTTCATTAAGTCCATTGGAGTTCCAATTTAAATTTTATTTTATGTTTGACTGTTTTCTCTTCCATTTGTTCAACCAATAGCCAGCTATGTTATATTAAATAAAAGTGATGAACTGATACAAACAAACCTGAAATAGTTATAAGATCATGTACAAAATAAATGTATTTCATTTAATGTAATTTATAATAGCAACTCGCTTGATAAAAACAGTGTTTAGATTAACTAATGAATACCAACATACTAATATGATATTCGAAATGTATTAGGTTTAAAGTGCTATGCATTGTGGACCGAATATTGTCATAGTTACAACGCATGTAGCGATCAGACGCATGTTGTTTTGATGCAAATAATAATTGAACTGAAACTGGTGGTTATCTTGAGTTTATCTTTGATGCTATATGATATTGCATCTAATAATTTTATATATGTGAATCTGTGCAACTCATTTGTACTAAGTTCTGAATCTTTTGAAGCGTTTTTTCATGGTGGAACTTGTTCATATCGATATTGCAAACGATTTGCATTGCATTGCATTTTTTTTGTAACACTTAGTCTGGATCCTTTCTATGAGATTCTTGGAAGCAAGATTAAACCAAAATATGCTGCTTTATAAGACTACATCAATTTCCAGCTATTCAAGTAGCTTACACGATTATTGTTTGGTTCAATAATAGGGTCTGAGGGATTAGGCTGAGTAATGGTTCCTTGTGTTTAGCAACATTTATTGAAAAAAAGTATCTGTGATCATCATCACAACACAGCTTTATATTGAACCTATTTGTGCCACCCTTTTGTTCGAATGTAAATGGAGATTTCAGTATGCACACGATCCGTTGACAAATTAAAACATTTTTAAACGTACAATATTGAAGCTTTCGAATCAATCAAATGCAGGGTTGTTACGGTCGCGCGGATTTCGCGGTTTTCGCGGATGCTATGGCGCGGATTTCGCGCGAATTTCAAAAAACATCATTGCACAAAATTCTTTGCAAATTTTTGAAGTTTGTGAGTTTTATGAAATCCTAAAAAATTAAAGATGGGCGAACATTTCAGCAATTGGTCGAGATGGCCGAATTTTCACCTTGATAAAACTAAAATTTACTAGAAGGCGGTTCTAGCCAATGTATTCTTCAGTTCACAAAATTTCGATTTTATGCTTTTCGATCTCGAGTGATACAGGTTGGTATTTCAACATTTTACACTCAAGGATATTGATGTCAGATGGAAGATATCGTCTCAGTGATAATACATTCAATAATGCAAAGAACGTAATAAATGCAATGCGATTCTTCAATAATATGGTAACAAATTTGGTGTATGATAAAAATCGCATTCTCAAAGCAAAATCTACACGACATGCTTACGAAGCGAAGTCTGACAATAAAAGAAACGAAGAAATTCTGGGATTTCATCCGTGGTGATAAGAAAGTGTTCTAATAGTTTGTTGGTTCCACTATCCAACATTTTCAATTGTTCTTTGCGTTCTGGATTTTTTTCTGAAATATGGAAGAAATCCTATGTGAACAAGGGTATAGTATCCAACTACCTTGGAATTGTTGCTTTGTGCGCTGCATCGAAGCTGTTTGAAATTATAGTACTGGATTTTATAACACATAGTTGCTCTGACTACATATCAGAGACTCAGCTTGGATCCATGCCAAAGCTTTCAACTTCCCCTGCTGCGTTCGACAAAATCAATCATCACATAATGATCTTCAAGTTAAGTAGACTGGGATTAAACGGATCATTTTTTAATTGGCTTCGATCATACCCAACTGGTAATGAAATGATAGTGAAAATAGGAGCCAGTACAACCTCACCATGTGCTGTTACATCTGAAGTTCCTCAAGAAAGTCACCTTGGACCGATCATAATTTTATTGTATCTCAACGATCTAAATTTTTCGATCAAGTGTATGAATCTATCTTTCGCCGATGATTTTCGTATTCCGTCGGATTCCCTATGTTAGAACTAATTATGGATATAACGAGCTCATTGCTAGCATGTGCCGCATATTTAACAAATGTTTCAATTCTTTCATTTATCACGTAATGTTATCAAAAAATCGTTTCTTATGTTACTGTCTCATTAGATTTAGTTACTATAGAAGCACTAGATTTAAGCAAATGTATCATTTGAATGATTTTGATCTATTGATCCAAGGATGAGGAGGTTTTATGCCTGCTGGAGAGCAAGTTTGACGGATACAAATTCCAGTGGGCTTTTCCCTGATCCAAATAAAAGAATAAAAGATGAGGAGGAAAAGAAAATAGTAAAATCTGACAACAGAAGAAGCTATTATAATTGAAACTGAAATTAAGTACGTATTAAATAGATTGATATATGCAGTGCAACGAGTTTATAAAGGTGACTTGCAGGATTGAATTTCAAACAATCTTTTTTAACAATAATTTATTCTCAAATGAATGTTAGGCCTGTCATTTTGTATGAAATATCAGTTTTGAAAAATTTTTCACCAACGTCTGATGGAAAATCGCTTACATTTTATGAATATAGATTTTAATTCCCTAATAAAAAAAGTTGGCAACACTGTTTCAAAGCACACAAAATAAGCAAAACTAAATATTTTCTGTTACAAAAGTAGTTTTCCGGAAAAAAAATAGTTTTACGACAACATGCCATTTCCATTGCCTTTCGCATGTTAAATTAAAGGTTCCTCTTGTACTGGTTTACTTATAGAAGCTACGAAAAAAAATCTGCAAAAGAAAAATCCATATAGGAATGTGTTTGTTGCTAATCAAATGTGTCAGTGGAAGTAAGCTGAAACTGAGATAAATTTTCTCGAGCAGTTTTAAGGAAAACCGAAGAGTTCTACTGATTGGTTTATACTTGAACCATATGGAAGATTTATTGATTAAAATCAGTAAAAGAAGCGCCGGAGTTCGATTTTACGCACATATTGTTGACATTACTCATACGCTTGCAAAAGTCTTGCTCCTTAACTAAGGGCATAGAAAAAGAATGGAGAATAAAAATGAATTTCGTTTTCATGGGGTTTCTCGAAGTGACGTGCTGTATACGGACTTATTTGTTGTGATCATATGACAAACTTATGCAGATTTTTAAATTATATTTAAGTGAATTTTCAAATACTGCGTAAAGTATCACCTGCATAAAAATAGTTGTCTAACTCTTCACTCGAATATCGCGCGTTTTAGTTTTCAACTCCGCGCGTTTTAGTTTTTGACTTCGCGCGGATTTCGCGCGTTTTGATTTTGAAATTTTTCGTTACAACCCTGCAAATGAAGAAAATCCTTCAACATATCAATATACTCAAGTGAATACGAATCAATACACTCAAGTCAACACACCGCACGCATACGAAAGCGACCATCCAGCGAGCGAATGGATGTAACTTTCAGTTTTATCATCCACTCACTACTCAAATACTTTCCTCGCTGGCAGCCAGGGATTAACTAAAGCAGAAATGTATTCAAGCATATATTTACAGATTCCCTTTTGTGCGATAGTTCATACTGCGCAAGTCGGACGAGAGGATGACATCTTCGGGGCACTGTGACGGCGACTGTGATTGTCTCGTAAAAACATAGGTCGATTCAATACAATTTTTCAATGGTATACTCTTGAAATACTGAAATGACGTTGCCATACATGTTTAAGTAAAATGTAAAATCCATCAACACACGACTGAGTTATTATCGTTAAAAATTATGACAAAAAAATGTTACGCTGCTATTCTTGAAACTTTTATTGACACCCGACCGCGTATAGTGAAGAGAACGGCATTTTTAATGCCAAAACAATAGTGCTTATATACACATCGCGGATACTCGTGGACTTTTTGTGGACACATACCCTGGAAATACCGACGAGTCTTTAAGCTAATCTTTTCTAGTGCCTCCAGAAATTCAGGAAAATCAGACAAACCCCTTTTCGAGCCAGATGGATCGTTACTTTTTTCTCCCGCTTCAAGACGGTTCTAAAATATTTAGGGATCTTAAACAAGATATCTCGAAGACGCATTCGAATTACTTGCTGTAATCATTAGCCATTATTTTATTATCCGACTTAAAGTTTCTGTTTGCTTGTTTATTGCATTTTGCTCGCTCACCCCTTAGTGTACACGCTGCCAAAAAGTTACTTAACAACAGAGGGACAATTTAATAATCATAGGAAAACAACAATTGTTGCTAAACGCAAAAGCAGTTTTCTCCACTGTTGTTGAGCGGCGGAAATTCGAAAATGAAATATCAGTTTAGTCAATACATTTTGTTAAATAATCTGTTTTTTTTTTTTTCGAAATTTATCTAGCGATAGCTGATAAAACTGCTTTTGCGTTTTTCAACAATGGCTGTTTTCCGGAGGTTGTAAGAAGAACCTTAAGTACTTTACACCCTATAGAAGGGTTGCGTGTAGAAATTTAATTTTAGGTAAAATTTGATTTACATTTTTGAGCAAAGCGTCAATACCTTCCATTGACCTCAAAAACTACGCAAGCGAAATTTAAAAATCTAATTATAATTTTACATAACTCCATGGTTGTAATATCGAATATTGATAGTTTTTGCGAACGCTGTAAAGTATCG
This sequence comes from Malaya genurostris, assembly GCF_030247185.1. NCBI lineage: Eukaryota > Metazoa > Arthropoda > Insecta > Diptera > Culicidae > Malaya > Malaya genurostris. The sequence goes on along the minus strand of NC_080570.1, from coordinate 40,537,649 downwards.
ATATTCTCAATTCCAAAATGATATCGATATTTTCGATAAGTTTTCCATCTCTTTTGGCAATGGGCATCTACACGCTCTTTGAACAAAACTCATGGTTTGAGCTGCGATCACTCAAATTCATAAACTGGAGCATTATGTCAAAATTTGAGTACAGATTTGAGTAAAATTCGCTCAGGTCATGAGTTCATTTGAGTGGAAAAAAATACTTCTATCAGTTCAGTGAAACCATAAATCATCAATCATAGATGTTTTCAATTGAAATTTTGTGGTTTCAATTATGCTAAGTGAGAAGTACAACATAAGGATACCAACATTGTTCAATTTCGACTCCAAATTGTTCGAAAGGAAACGGTTTTGAATCACTTTTCTGAGCTTTCCATTTAAAAGAAAGAAGAATGACTTTGTATATAAACATTCACGTATAAGAATGTATGTAGAGTAAAGATAGTTATTAAAGTATGCCAGTAGAGATAGTTATTAAATCTGAAAAGCTTCTCCCCCTATAGAATTATTATTTGAATACATTTAGACATATTTTATATAAGAAAGCATATAGTTCTGAATACATTTTGATCAGATGTTTGTTTCAAGGAAAATGTTGCTAACTGGCTCGGAAACAACGTTGCCAGATATACCGATTTCTCGGTATTGATAAGGAGAGGCCAAACTATACTATACAGATATGCTCTCCTAAAATACTGAAAATTTACTGATCATACAGGTCATTTCTGATTTTGGGGTTTTGCTGGGATAACCATGAGAAAAGGTTGTCGTAAGACCTTTTTTTTTGCTCACTTAACTGAGCTCCGGTGACATTTTCCTGGTACCTATGTAGCAGAGATTCTTATACAGATATGGTACCGATACATTTTAGCACCGGATACAGATTTTTAGAAAAATGACCTGGCAACGCTGCTCGGAAAGTGGATTAACAGTTGTCAGGTTCTGTCCTAGACCAGCATTATGCCACTTTTAGCAATTGACCGTTTTAACCAATTGTTTTACTATAAGTTGTTTAGTACACATTGAAATTAGACTTTTTTGAGAACAACACTTGGGCACCGTATAGTGCTCTCAGTGATACCAACTCTCCCGATTGAATGGAAACATAGATTGAAGAAATCAAATAAATGAAAAAGTCACAGAAAAAATTGAATTTTCTGTGAGATTTTCACTCATTTGACTTTTCAAATCGAAACACTTAAATTTTATCGCTGAATCTCGGCAGAATAGTGCCGTGATTTGTACAACCTATCATTTGGTAATCGGCTCGACAAAATGTATAAGCAGTGAGAATCTCGGCAATTTGTAAACTGTCAATTGTTGCCGAACTTGTCAGCACCCATTTTGATGTTATCTCGCAAATGTAATCTGGATTGAATCATGAATTACCGTGCCATCAGTAATCGAGCGTAGAAAGGTTATTATCAAAGATTTTACTTTATTATTGTATGAAATCATTATCACAAGGCTGGAGTGTTTAAATAATGCTCATTTTTATTCAGAATACAAAAAAGCAATTCTCAAAAGAAAACATCACGGTTAAAATCATTTGCTTCTAGTGTTCCTCAGCACTTTCACCTGGAAATAAGGGGATATTTATAAGTGTATATGATAAGTAGATAATTTTTGAATTCATTTATCTTTTCAAGAAATATTAGAGGTCTTTTTCCTTTATCCAATTTAGGTATTTTCCAGTTCCATGAGAAATGGTGACGTGATGCTTTAAAAAATCGACAAGAGACATTAGATGACGTCTGTGTCTCATCGAGTTTCAGTAAAAGCTAACACACTGTTCGAAATCTCGGCGAACAGATTTACTGATTTCGGTATATTTGTTGTTTACTGACAAGTTGATGTAACTTGGTTATTTACTATAAGGCGTTTGTAGGCAGCCTTGAACTGGATGGTTGTAATTATTTCCACCTTTTGCACGGATTGCAGAGAATTTTCTGGCAAATATTTACTGAATAGAAGTATAGTCATTTTGTTTAAATTTTAGTTTTTTAGGAAAATAAGGCATAATTTTGATTATACACTAGTTTACATTATTTCTAAGCGTGCAAACCGCCGTGGACATGTCACATGTTGGTGAGGTGGTAAGGTTGTGGAAATAAGAATGTATCGAATTTGCACGCGTTTGAATGCAAGCATACATGAGGAATTTCACGTGGAGCAAGAGTATGTATGTATGTATGTGTGAAGCCACCATCAGTTCAAGGCATTACCAATGTATGCGGGTAGACTTACAGTAGATCCGAATTTGATTATCAGATAGCTTTCATATAACTGCTGTTAAGAAGACCAAAATGGGGTTTGAGGACCCGGCGCCTTCCAGCAAGAACATCCGGCCATATAATAAAGAATTTCGCTGTACCAGCTTAAACCCGCCTGATGGTTTGTTTGTTAGAAGGGTGCGTCTTGCTCATTTCAGACCTTCAGGGAAAAACACAAAGCTTCCCCAACGAGACTCAGGTTGGCAATCCACTCCATCATCCAGTCATTCACTTGTGAGATACCCTGATGCACTCCCTGCCCCTCCCCGTTGTCGATATACTTGAGTATAATACAATATAATATAATATAATATAAAATTTTATGAAAAATATAATATAATACAATATAATCTGATATAATTAAATAAACATAACATAATATAATAGAATATAATATAATTCAATATAACATGATATGATATAAAATAAATACAAAGAACAGATATCCAAGCTAGTACAAACTTTTTTAAAAAGCTGTGTAAACCATACAAGTGAAAATCCGTTAAAAATCACCGTTGCAAACGACTTTGCACGTATGAATGTCTGTCGGATATCTGTTCTCTGTGATATAACATAATATAAAATAATATTATATAATATAACATAAAATAACACAGTATAATATAATAAAATAAAGCACAATATAATAGAACATTACACAATATGTTATAACAATGTACTATAACATAATACAATATAACAAAATAGTATACTTATAATGTAATATAATATAATATAATATAATACAATATAATATGATATAATGCAATGCAGTATAATACCATAAAACATAAAATAACATAACAGAAGATAATATATGAAATAATATGCTATGATACAATATATAACAGTTGATGTCGCAGTGTAAGTTATGCTCTTCTTTCGTCGCAGTTCTGCAGGAATAATAATAATAATAATAATAATAATAATAATAATAATAATAATAATAATAATAATTATTATTATAATTATAATACAAAAATATATAATACACTGTAATATAATTCAATTCAATATAACAAATAATGCAGCAAACAACAGAACCACATGTTGCAATATCTATCTATATATGTATATAAAAATGCAGAGATCATTCTTTGTAATCGCATCACTTAAGAACGGATGGACGGATTTACATGATTCTTTTTTTGTTTGATCAGTTTTCACCCCCACCGGGTTCGTACATCAAAAAAATTAGGAAAACCTGCAGGAAAAGTGGTAAAAATCCATAAAGTTGTTTTGTATGGACAATGGAATTTTCCACTGAAAAAGTCGCCAATGATTGCTAGCTCTACGATTGATGTTTGGCGCGCAACGAGTTGCATAAGTGCTTGGCCGTCAAAGATAGAAAAATTTGTTTGGCGCACAACGAGTTGTTTTGTGTGGAGATTTCACATGCATACTTGATTAACGTTATTCTTCATTTCGAACCACGTGCTTAATTGGGTATCAAAATTATTGCTTACTAAATGACTGGCGGAATGCAGAATGTGTGTAATGGAGTCAGATGAATAATATTGGTCATTGTGAATCAATGAAAAGTTTGTGCTTTTGGATCGCTAAGGTCAAACTAAAAGATTTTCCTTGCATTTTGCTTTCGAATGATTTAGATTACAGGAAGCACACATACTAAGTGGCAATTAGATATCAATATTCAAGATGGATTGAGACTATTTCTCTACATTGTATTCGACATGCTACAAGAACTCGCTGCCTCTCGTGAAAGATTATTCTATATTTTTTCGCTCCACCTCAGTATTGAGAGTATTTCACGGCTCTTACCAAAATAGATTTAGTTTTGCAATAATCCGCGCTGTGTTGAATCAACCAAGAAATAATCGTAATTTGACAATTATCCCAGAAAATCGAACCGGTTGTTTGGCGCGCATCGAGTTGTTTTGTGTGGAGATTTCACATGCATACTTGGTTCACGTGATTCTTTATGTTGAGCCACGTGCTTAATTGGGTATAAAAATTATTGCTTACCAAATGACTTAATGACGGGATGTTCAGTCATATGTTCTATAAAACGGCTGTAGGAAGGAGAAACATTTCTGATATCATTTACCCGTTGATGAATTGTGTTCAATGGAGTCAGATGAATAGTATTGGTCATCGCGGGCGCGAGTTTAACTAATAAGAATATTTTTGAATAAATTAATGAAAAGATTGCGCTGTAGAAGCGCTAAGCTCCAAGATTTCTTTGCATTTTGCTTTCTAATGATTTAGATTACACTAAGCGAACATCATGAGTGGCCATTAGATCAATGTTGAAGATGATTACCATAATAGAACGAGACTGTCATTTTATATTTCATATTCTGTGAAGAATTTTCAAATTGGTAATTTAAGCGTCGTCTCTCCAAGCAACCAAAAGTTCCACAGTACCTGAAGAATATCCACTTTATTAGAGCTCTAAAGTACGCGTGGCATTTTTTGGCAACTTTGGTTGCGTCGGGTGAACATTCAAGTATGAGTAATTTCTTAAAAACAGATTGTTCGGAATGCTGCTTAAGCCCAATCTTTTTTTTACCAAATTTTTGGTTACTTGGGCTAAATACAAACTACAAACATATCCTACTCTACCGAATGAACAACTATAGAAGAGGAACTCTTCAACAATGTGTTTGGCTTATCAATACAAAATTTTGGATAGTGAGCTTTTTTATCGATTACCGAAAGCAAGAATCACATCTGGAAGAGAAAACGTAACACCTTATATCTTTCATGTCGAAGCCATTAGAAAGTGTTCAGTGCTTTGATTCAAAAGATGATAATCTGTACATTTGCTAAATTTTTGCTTAACAGAAGTATTTAACATTTTCACATTATTTTTGCTTATTTTTCTTTTTTGGGCTCAAGCGAATGTGTGTCGAATTCCGTTGATTGTAGGCTAATCAAAATAATAATGGAGAGAAACTTTAACCACTTAGTCGTTTGACAATTCTGCTATCCGAAAACATAAATTCAAACAAATAATTTTTGGGTGAGACGAAGTTCGACGGGTCAGCTAGTACTATGATAAATATTGCACATTAGGATGGGCTTCAAACTACAAGTCATTTCGCACCCTCTCATTCTGCTACTAACGCAGAAGGCGATAGCATCCAGTCGACGCCGTTCTATTGACCAAATGTCATCATAGACGCTCGGGGAGGCATGAGATAGGAACTTGTGAGGACTTAGTTATCTCACCATTTGACGACCAGAAATTTCACGAGGAGCAAGAGTTGACACAAAATCATAGAATTTCCACTTTGTTGCAGACGGATAGAATAGTTGTATGGTTCACATACTATTAGCATATTGGAATTAGCAAAACACACACAGTAAAATCAATTCATTGAGAAATTAGTTCCACCGGATTCTACACTGCTTACCTTCGGGGACGGTTGGCCGTAGCCATAATAGCCATTTGGAAACACCAACCGACACTACACGGCTTTGCGAAGTTTACGGTGAAGATCAGCCATTTCGAACTGTATCCGACCGAACACAACGCATTGGAACTTACGGCGTAGATTGAGTTAGTCGCTTATCGGCTTGTGCACACTAATTAAGTTACGAACAATCCTCAACATTCAACACGAACACAAGCTATTAAAGTTAATTTTCCTTCCCAGAATGCCATTCCGGTAATGGCAATACCATGCAGCCAATTAATCTAAATCCTGGAACTAATGACGGGCGCTATTGTTCCTGACAGCTGTTACCCTATCTGCATTTCCATCTCAGAGTCGGTGACTAAACTTTTCCATTTGTATCTAAAGCATCTACCATTTCCCCAAGCCTCCCTGAAACGAGGGCAACCGAAATAGCTACAAATTCAGCCTAAAACTACATTTACTATCGCTTTGTCAACGTCAAATCACGGAAGCAGATCATTGTAATCTAAAAGGTAAACATTCTGCCGTAAGCACGAACCAAGAACCGAATCCATTATTTTTTCAACTCCGAAGAAGAAGAAGAAGAAGAAGAAGCATAAGGAGAAGAGGATAGATTTTTCTTCGAGGTAAAAAAAAGCTAAACTAAACTGTTTCCCAGCTGTGCGCCCACACACACCCACAGACACTTCTATCCGGAAGAATACACCGCCAACACAACCTGCATCGAAGCCCGGAAATCTGGTTCGGAAGCAGTCTAGGAAAGCGTTTCACAATTGCCGTCAAGATTGACCACCAGAGATAAGCAAATAAAACTGTGAAAGGCTTTCACCCATCCAAACTAGAACCGTTGCTTCCAGACCACTTTTTAGCCAACCATCCGCACTCAGATTCCGGAAGGCAACTTGTTTTCCACTTTAGGTAATAGAATGAAAAACACCAACCTTCTGCAGAATGCAGAGGAGCAAGCCACCCCCTTCCCCCCTTCCCCTCCCCACCCAAAGTCCCATACCCTGAGCCAGAGCTCGATATTCGTTTGCAACTGGCGGTTGCCAATTCGCTTCCACACCACACTGAAACTGGATTAGGCGAGATTTTGGTTTTCGGTGTGTGTGTGTGTGTGTGTGTGTGTGTGTGTGTGTTTGTGTTTGCCACGGTTCCGCTAGGCACCACTCCACTATATACTGCAGGTTAGGTATTACTTCGAAAAGCAATAAAATAGTTTTGACAACGTACGGGATCCGAAGTTTCACCTCAACGGACAGGTTTATTTAAAAGGTGGAGGAACTGGGAAAAGTGCACCTTCACGGGAAACTGTTTCTGATGGAGTCTCGAATGGATCTTTGATTCGAAGAGTGTGTGTGTGTTTGTGTGTGTGCAACTCCCACCTGCCTTCCGGCGGATAGTGGAGTGATTATGGAGAGGATGTGCTGGTTGTAAACTCTGTAACAAATGAAGAGTGGAATACCGTTACTGCTTCGTGGATTGAAACTGAAGTAAAGATCTCACTTTAATTTTGCTAGCAAAAAGGTGATGTGGAAATTATATACATTTTCAATTTTCAAGATAATTTTTCCATCTCAGTTACACAAAATACTTAGAAATGAATTATGTCGAATGGATCGGGTATTAAAGATTTTAAAAGGGTGAATACTAATGCGGTTTTCGAGAAGGACGTTCAACGACGGACCAGATGTTCACTTTGCGACAAATTCTTGGCGAGTTTCGGGAGTACTACTTGCGAGCTCATCATCTGTTTGTAGACTACAAAGCAGTGTACGAATTAGTGAAACGCAACGAATTGTGGCAGATCATGGCTTTCCGACAAGGCTAATAAGACTGATTCGTGGGACGCTCGACGGATCGAAATCAAGCGTCAGGATAGCTGGTACGACATCCGATGCTTTCGTGACGTTAGATGGATTGAAGCAGGGCGACGCGCTCTCCAATCTGCTGTTCAATATAGCGCTCGAAGGTGCCATATGAAGATCCGGCGTGCAAAGAAACGGAACCATCATCAATAAGTCTCACATGCTTCTTGGTTTTGCGGACGACATTGATATTAAAGACTGTCCCAGAAAGTATGGACGCACTTTGTTTTCGCTGTAAATAATTCACAAGTGTTAGATATTCAAATTTTATTCGATATACTGATAATATTAGACTACAACAACAGAATATTATTCTCAACATTTGCCACTTAGCCATTGTAGACTAGCTGGTGCACCTTCTTGCGAACGTTCCTCATTAAATTCCGTACAGACTTCTTGGCGACAAGTTTTGACACTTTTTTCCAATCTTTTTCGAACTGTTGAATGGTTTCGGCTGTCGAGACATGTTTCCTAAGATGTGCCTTCGTTAATGCCCAAAATTCCTCAATTGCTCGAAGTTGTGGGCAATTTGGTGGATTCATGTCTTTTGGGACGAAAGTGACATTTTTGGTAGTATACCATTCTACCGTTGATTTCGAGTAGTGGCAAGAAGCAAGATCTGACCAGAAGACAACAGGATCCTTGTGGCTTCGAATATAATGTTGTATATTTCGCTGTTCATTGAAGCAGTGGTGATGAAGGGTTTCGAAATCGTACCGCAGATACAAATTGCTTGCCAGACCATAGCTTGCTTACCAAATTTTTCAACTTCAATCGATGTCTCGGACTGGTTTAATACTTGCCCTTCTCGCACCGTATAATATTGTGGTCCCGGCAAGGATTTGTAATCGAGTTTCACGTAGGTTTCGTCGTCCATGATTATGCAGTTCAAATTTCCAGCAAGAATCGTATTGTACAGCTTTCAAACCCTCGGCCCGATCGATGCTTCTTGTTTAGGACTACGTTTTGGTTGTTTCTGCTTCCTTTACATTCGAAGACTCAAACGTTCTTTAGCACGAAGAACATTTGACTTCGAAGTGCCCACTTTTTGGCCACATCCCGAACTGAAACACAATTTGTACACAATTTTTCGACGTTGTTCTGCTGAAAGTCCACGCATTACGAAACAAACTAATGAAAACGAATAAACAACTGCACAAGTGGTTAGAGAAGAGTGTAAACAACAGGACGCAGCCATAAAAATTGACAGATTCTGAACCATTGCGAAATGGCAGCGGTTTTTGGTTGCGTCCATACTTTCTGAGACTGTCTTTATTGGTGTGGACCGTAGAGCTGTGGAAAAGGCTTTTGTGCCCATCAAGAAAAGAAGCTGCGAGAATAGGGCTGACGATAAACTCTACCAAGACTAAGTACATGGTGGCTGGTAGAGAACGAGGCAGCCCAAACGGTGTTGGACCCGAGGTGCAGTACTATACGAGGTTGTTGACGAGTTCATATATCTTGGAACACTAGTGACATGCGATAATGATATTAGCCGCGAGGTAAAAAGGCGTGTTGTAGCTGCTAATAGGGCTTTCTACGGGCTCCGTAACCAGCTGAAGTCTCGTAGCTTGCACACACACTGCTCTATACAAATCGTTGATACTACCTGCTGTCCTATACGACCACGAAGCATGGTCGAGTAATCGGCGTCTTTGTAAGAGAAAAATCCTACGCTCAATACTCGGCGGCAAAGAAGAGAATGGAGAATGGCGCAGACGCATGAATCGTTAGCTATACCAAGTATACAAAGATGCGGACATTGGAAGGCATATAAAACACGGCAGTCTACAGTGGGGCGGCAGGGACTATGTCTAAGGGCTTGACGACCCCTCCCAGGGCAACTGCGAGTTGTAGGGCTTGCCTAGGAGGTGGTGGGGTTTGGCAGTGGGCTCTGCTAATCCTCTATAAAAAGCTGCATGTATCCGCAAGCAAGTCCTACTAAAGCGATCGCGTGCCGCTCAAAGTGCACAAGCCCAGCGGGAGTGCCGACTCGACACGTTAGGACTAACGCCAGTAAGGACTATGGCATACTGGCTACCATACCATCCATGGATACGATACGGTAGATCGGAATATATAGAGAAGCTAGGGCTGACAGCTGCGGTATTCTACTCCTTCAGTAAAGCATGGTGGAACCGGCTTAAAATGGCGAGTAGGCGCTGATTCGGCTCTGAGCGTAAAGCCAACCCTCGCATTGCCTCACTGCACCGCATAGGTAACCATGGGATCATGATAGCGACTACTTTCGGCTGGGTTTGACGGTAGCCATAAGGGGGACCCATAAAAACATGAGTTTTACACCATCAACATCGGCGTCGGAGAAGTGTTCTCAAACAGAGCCCTTCACCTTCGAGAGCGATAAAAAACAGGATGCGGTCGACCCTGCGCTCCGGCTCACGATTGAGCGGAATAAACAGCGCCGGAAACGCGCCAGGGATTCTCCAGGTAGTAAACGTCCCAAGGCCAAAAGGAGTAAAGACCATGGCGGAAATAATGGGGCGAAGGAACGTGGCGAGGGGTTCAACCCAAACCTCGGCACTCGACCCCCGGATCCGAGCAAAGTAAGCGAACCCGGCGAGAATCAGCCTGAACAACCGTGGCTGAAGATCGCCAAGAATAAAAGGGTCCAAAAAGATGCTGGGCCCATTCCCGGGAGGAGGGCTAGGGACAAAGGCGAGGCTTTGTTGGTTAAGGCCGACAAAGAAAAGTAAGCCGATGTGATCAAGGCCATGCGGAATGAGGCAAAGCTAGCCGAACTTGGCAAAGAGGTTCGCAGCATCCGTCGCACGAAAACGGGAGAGATGCTGCTCGAGCTAAAAAAAAGGAGCACAGATGAGCGGAACGGAGCTTGTTGCGCTGGCCCAACAAGTCTTGGGCGACACGGCTGAAGTTAGAGCCCTGCGTAGTGAGGTTGCACTCCAGTGCAAACGGTTGGATGAAATCGCCACCGCAGAAGAACTAACCATGGCCATCAAGGAGCAAGGAGGTGTGGATGTCCCACGGGAATCCATCCGCATGAGGAAAGGACCACAGGGCACCCAGATAGCTACATTCAAGCTATTGGCCACGGATGCTAATAAGGTTCTCACAGTGGGCAGGCTAAAGGTCGGTATGCCCAGTGACCGCTCACCAACCGCCGGCGGTTGACATGTGCTTCAGGTGTTTCGAACCTGGTCACAAGTCGTGGGACTTCAAAGGCCCAGACCGGAGTAACCTCAGCAAGCGTTGCGTCGGCGAGGGGCACAAGGCGTATGCATATGCTATGCGCGAGCAAGAGGCATCCTTTCGGTCGAGTCGTAGACGCGTACCGTAAGCGTCGGTTCGGGAGGACTTCCCTCGTCGGGGAACCCTCCGTCGGTGTAGACTAGATCTTTTGGCGGAGACTAGTCGAGTAGTTCCGCGACGTAGCATCAGTTTTGGGTAGTCGAGGCGCCAGTGAACCGGAAGTTACCCTCCAACCGGCAGCACGTCATGCAACTGGTCGATACCTCGAGAGGAGGGTGCTGATTCTCATTCTGCATAAATCTGGGGAGGGTGCTGTGAGCACCAATAGGCTTTCACCCCGAAGTAATACCTAGCGGTGGTGCCAGGGAGCTAGGGTTGGAGATCCAAGGTGTTTTAGTGGGTGATTCCAATCAACAGTTGGGTAGCCCTGTGGAGAGTCCCACACTGCGTGCGTAAATGCATTTCACCTTGTAAAAAAAGACTACATTTGGCTGGACATGTAGCAACAATGCCGGAGGAGAGAATGGCCTACGTGATGTTCAGCAGAGAACCTGGGAGAGATCGTCGACTGCGGGGTAGACCTCCCACTCGCTGGCTATGCGCAATCGAAGAGGATGCACGCGCAGCGGGAGTACAGAGCGACTGGAGAACGGCGGCTCAAGATCGAGTTTCCTGGAAAGCTACAATTCGTTCGATCATGTTCCGAAGACGGGATGTGCACCATTAAGGTAAAGTAAAGTAAATACCACTCAGTACCGGCACGAAACGGCGCGTATAAATATGTGTGCAAAAAATCTGAATACAAGCTTTACAACTTATTTCGAAATCAAATACAGAATTTCTATAATATACAGGGTTGTGCAAAAGAACCTGACACATTTTGCTCTCCGGTTACACCCAACAAGGGAGGGAGAAACCAAACACGGCATCGGAGAGTAGAAGTTTAAAGGCTAATTTTGCTTTAGAGCAATTCCAGGAATGAGTAGACGAAAAAGTGACAAAATCAGATTCGACCTTTTCCGATTTGGATGAAACTTTGCACATGGCTTCAGTATGGCAAACCATAAGTTTTGAACCGATTGAGAGGTCAATCCGACTAACGACTGATTTTTAAAAATGGCGTATGTATTTTTGCATTTCACAAAAATTGCCTTTTTCAAATCGTTGTAACTCGGAAACCGTTCATCGTACAAAAATGGCGTTGTTGTAGGGAATCGATTGGGCACTCTAAAAAATATACACTGAAAAATTTTTTTGATTTTTTCTCAATAATTAAAAAAATCCGAAAAAGTTAAATAAAACAAATTTATTGTCTTTACCCTGTAGAATAATATTCTACTCTTTAAATGATTATCTATCAACGTGAATTTGTAATTTCGAATATATCTGTAAATTGTTTTAATTGTAACTTCTTCATTTTTCAAAAGGCATGGATGGGATAGCCATGAATCTGTAGGTTTTAATAAGAGCTTCAAAATAAAAATTATCAAATAAAATCGAAACCCTGATTTTTTTTAATTTAATTTTCTTTGGTTCATTTTGAAATTATAGAGAAAAAAATCAAAAAATTTTTTCGGTCTATATTTTGTTTAGAGTGCCCCATTGATTCCCTACAACTTCTTCCTGGACGCCATTTTTCTACGATGGACGGTTTCCGAGCTACAACGATTGGAAAAAGGCAATTTTTGTTAAATGCAAAAATACATACGCCCTTTTTAAAAATCAGTCGTGAGTCGGATTGACCTCGCCATCGGTTCAAAACTTATGGTTTGCCATACTGAAGCCTGTGCAAAGTTTCATCAAAATCGGAGAAGATCGAGTCTGATGATCTGCTAAGCATTTCTGAAATTGCTCTTTAGCAGTTTTCCATCATGGAGCACTGGAGTGTCGCTCAACGCCTTTTTTTATTTATAACTCTTTTTTGAAGAATCAGTCATACGTTACAACTGTTCGTGAGTTGAGAACCCTATTTTAATACACCTATTTTGGACATTTTGAATCATTGTTTCCGAAACCGGAATCGGGAGACTGTCGATTGAAACTGATTTGAGCTCTCAGCAACCCCATTTTTCCATGTTTTGCATCATTGCTCTGTGTAACTACTTGAAGTATTCAACACTCTTTATCTTGTAATTCCGGAGCCGGATCGGAAGTCGGATCCACAGTAATAGCGGAACCAGAAGTCGGATCTGGATGAAAATGCACAATATCTTTTAAGACAATAAGAGCTTTAATTTGAACCAAGATTTGTGAAAATCGGTTTAACCATTGCTGAGAAATCGAAGTTACGAGTTACGTTTTTTGAGCTTTTCTTCTCTATTACCGGTGGTTTCGGAAGTGTAAATCAGGGACTAGTAGTCTCAAAGTAGATTCATAAATCCAATTAAAATCTAGATGAATTTACCAGTAAGTTTTAAAGAAAAGGGTGTAATCGGGTTGTCATATAAAAACTCCCCCCAAACCGAAAAAAATGATATACGCCGTTTGAAAGGGTTTGTATTGGAGATGATTTTCCCAAAATTTTAATCCTTTAAATGGTGGAGTTAGGGTGGTTCTTCTGATTATCATTTTATTTAAATTTTCCAAAAACCTCTTTAGCAAAAAAATTGAAAAAAATTTTTGGAATTCTGAACCTTTCTGATTTTTTTTTCAGAAGTTTTGAAAATGTATTTCATGTGAAAAAAAATGTTCAAAATTTTCGAATTTTTTTTAATCGCACTCACAATTTTGGTACCACTCTTGATTTTGCATAAAAAATAAATCATTTATGAGAACATTACGCTGCATTTTTCAGATTCTGAAAAAATGTGGACGGCTCTAATATCAGACTTTAAAAAAATAAATCATTCGGGAAACCATGTGTCTTCATCAAATTGTCATTATCCGATGGAGACGCATGGTATTCAGTTCTAAAATCATATATCACATGTCCTTAGAACTAAATACCATGCGTTTCCATCTACAACTTGAGTTCAGAGGTTAAGAAATAATATTCATGAGGAAGAACCAGTGAAAGAAACAAGAATCAGAACTAATGAATTGACAAATATTTAGGTTTTAATATACGGTTTAAATTTTTTATTTATGAACTGATAAGTCATTTTACATTTATTTTACATTTATTGTATTCAAAATTTAAATTAAATTATAGTTCTTTTGGAGAAAAAAGTATTCCTAGATACCAAGCGCAAAATCAAGGAAAATTCGAAATGAAGCGAAATCTAAAAAAACTATCAGTTTTAGGGTAAAATGCTCGTCGACGTACTGTAAGCAAAGTCAAAGTCTTGGCATTACATTCCTTTTGTGGAATTCGGCCTTTCTGTCAGAAGAACCACCAGACTTCGCAGCCGATTCTTAGTGTACAGAATCATTGCATGGCTAGTACAATGGATCCTACTGACACTAAGAATCCTTCCAGGTCGGGGCTCGAACATACGACGTACTGTATCACAGAGATGGCATTTCACCAGAGTGATAAACGCTAGAGTCAGATTTCTGCCACACCGAGGATGAAAAAAACGAAGCACCGCACAAAGAGGAAAGCGCACTTCTTCTCAGTGTCGAATAGACAGCATTTGAGTGTGTGCTTGTGGTTAAAGCAGCTGGCGCGAGTGAAACACATTCTCTTCGCATGAATCGCTCACACGCGCTCTCGTCTAAATACACCCAAGTGACCACTGGCGCGTGATTGCGAGCGAACACTTCTGTGAACTTCAATTAATAGAGAGTAGATCTGGCCTTGCTATGAAAAATTTGCAAGGAAAACCGAAAATTTTACGATAAATTGTTTTATTTTGCTGATTTTGCGTGTCCACGCTTCATCTACGAAAACCATACAGCAGAGTGCTCACCGGCGTGTACACCTCTGTGAAAGTATCTGCATCCACCTCAGAGAATTTATTAGCTAATGCTCTAGCACTTTGGTGCGATTCAGTGGAAGAGGTAAAAGGAAATAAACAAACGCACTCATGATGCGTGCACACTTTATACAACAGTGGTGTATAAATGTGAAAGAGAAGAGCTCTCGTTGAAGTTGTCAGTGCGAGGGGAGAAATTTTACTTGCTCTTCGTCACACAGAGGAGATAGACATCTCTGCTGTATCACATGGTATGAATAGCCAAGTTGCCTGAAATTGCTCAACAAGACAGCTAATTTTTTTCATTATTTGGGATGCCAGTTTTTATCAGACTTTGTATAATATATGAAAATGAATCGACGCAATAAATTATGGGATTACATTGATAATATATTAAACTTTTGAGGGCACAAATATGTTTTTTTAAGCTTTAATTTAAAATGTTTTTTAAACTCGCGAATAGTTGTAATATACGACTGATTTTTTACAAACAAGTTATAAATAAAAACCCGGTGAGCAACACTCCAGTTTTCCATGATGGAAAACTACTAGACAAAAATAGACCTTCATTTCTTTACTTTACGAGGCCGTGTTCGGTTTCTCCCTCCCTTGTTGGGTTCCACAGTGTAACTGGAGAACAAAATGTGTCAGGTTCCTTTGCGAAATCCGGTATATAGAATGGTTGTATCAATTGTCAATTAATAATTTTATTATTTTTTCGTTTTTCGAACGATGTTTTCCCCAATCGATGAAACAATGGTTCGAAGATTTTTAAACAAGTTAAGCATATGAGAAGTACTTGTTTTAAGTACTTTAGGAATGGAAGGTTGAATTTTAGAAAACGGAGAAAAAAAAAGGTTTTCAATTGCCCACAGTCTGCATTATTTATATTTGATTTTTGAGAATATTATGCGTGTATTATAATAAAGCGAGTTCTCGAATATTATTTTTTCGTGGAATTATAACACTTGCAAGTTCTGCTTAAGAACATGATTATGCTCTATTTCGAAGGTTTGGAAAAAAAAACACCTGTTCACAAATAACGATTTTTCAATTCTATTATTTTATTGGTTAAGTTATGACCATTGAAAAATCAGTTGCTTCCGCGATACTGAGATTTTTGTTGTAGGAAAAAAATGTAAATCCGCTTGTCTTTTGATAGGGAATGAGGGAACGTACAAGTTTCCAAATTTTTGAAAAAGTAAATCCATTCAGTAGAAGATTGGTTGGATTCTACTTATAATACTATGTGATATTAGAGTTAATGATTCTGTATACGTGAGTCTGTGCAACTCATTTATATTAAACCTTAACAAACAATCGAATGAAGTTGAATGTGGCCGTTCCATCAACAGAAACTAGACAAACTACTTCGCATAGATAGATTTATAGATTCTGTTTTGTGCGAAAGTTCATACTGTGCAGAAAGGAGCGACACTTTTTCATACATGACCACTCTACACCGATCGAAGCAAAACTGCTACTGAATGAAATACGAGGTGTGAAGCAACGATCGAAACCGTCCGCCGTATTAGAGAAATCAGATGGATGACATCATCATGACATGCTGTGATTGGTTCGTGAAAACATAGGTCGATTCAAGAATTTTCGATAAAAAATGCTAGAAAAAGCAGGTTTGTGATTCTTTTTTTTTTTAATATTTCGGTATGTAAGCAAACGCGACGGCAGCTACGAGCAATCAATCAATTGAAATAATAAAGCATAGTATTTTTACCTTTTTACCTTTTTTTATATATATATAAAAATAGGTATAGAATTCGCTCAAACTTTCGAAAAATTTTCTGAGGCCCGGAGGGCCGAATGTCATATACCAATCGATTCAGCTCGACGAACTGAGCAAATGTCCGTGTGTGTGTGTGTGTGTGTGTGTATGTGTGTGTGTCTGTATGTGTGTTGTCAACTAAGAGGTCGAGATCTCAGAGATGGCTGGACCGATTTTGATCAAACTAGTCGCAAATGAAAGGTCTCCCCGTCACCCAGAACGCTATTGAATGGTTTTGAGATCGGATGTTTACTTTTTGAGTTATACGAAGTTTTATGTCAAAATTTTCAGTTTTTTGACAGTATCTGTCACATTTGACCTTGAAAACAGAATATGTTTCCAGGCTTAGATTTCGCTCGGTAATACCTATCCAACAAGCCATAGATTGTTAAAATCCGTCCATTTTTAACGGAGATATCGATATTTTTGTGTTAGCCTTATTCCAGTAGAAGGAATTTTGAGCGCTGTATGAAAAAGCAATGCTTGGGAGCAACATGAAACACGATATTTTATACTGTTACATATAATTGTTTCTAAGTACCAAAAAGACTGTGTACAACATCCTTTTTTATGACAATTTGCCTCGGACCAATTTTAGCACGGTTCATTTTTGGCAACATAGTCTTTCGAATATGGCATATGTAAACCAGATGATACCAGCATTATCAAGTTGGAAGTAATTCCATAATTATATTGATTTAAACTATTCACAGCAATAAATGCTGGAAGAACATGACTTCCATATACCATACGACTCAGTTCGTCGAGATCAGCAAATGCGTGTGTGATAAATAATTTCACTCAATTTTCTCGGAGATGGTTAAACCGTTTTCTACAAACTCAGATTCATATGAAAAGTCGTATACTCCCAAACAAGGTTCCTGAATTACGTTTGGGTCCGACTTCTGATTGCGGAACCACAGGATGATATGTGAAACGAAATTAAAATAATGCAATTAATTTTTCTCGTAGATGGCTGAACCGATCTAAGATTCAAATGAAATCTAAGAATCATCTATGATTCAAATGAGAGGTCTTAAAATCCTATAAAACCTCTTACTTTTTAGTCAGATCCGACTTCTGGTTTAGAAAATGCAGGGTGATTAGTATAAAAATGTTCATTTCACATAAATTAATCAGGTTTATCGGGTTTGCAGATTTGGATAGTCGATTACACCCAAACCTCCATTTACGAACCTTATATATGTATGTATGTATGCTTACACACTCACTCGTTTTCGTATATGTGTATATATTAATACATATAAAGGATCGCTTTTACTTCACCAATATTTATATGTATTAAGAAATACAAATATTTGCACACATGCGTACATATATCAATACATATATAAAGGGTGATTTTTTAAGAGCTTGAGAACTTTTTTAAACAATAAAACGCATAAAATTTGCAAAATCTCATCGGTTCTTTATTTTAAACGTTAGATTGGTACATGACGTTTACTTTTTGAAGATAATTTCATTTAAATGTTGACCGCGGCTGCGTCTTAGGTGGTCCATTCGGAAAATCCGCTTTTTTATCGACAAATTTTGTTCAGCGATGAGGCTCATTTCTGGTTGAATGGCTACGTAAATAAGCAAAATTGCCGCATTTGGAGTGAAGAGCAACCAGAAGCCGTTCAAGAACTGCCCATGCATCCCGAAAAATGCACTGTTTGGTGTGGTTTGTACGCTGGTGGAATCATTGGACCGTATTTTTTCAAAGATGCTGTTGGACGCAACGTTACAGTGAATGGCGATCGCTATCGTTCGATGCTAACAAACTTTTTGTTGCCAAAAATGGAAGAACTGAACTTGGTTGACATGTGGTTTCAACAAGATGGCGCTACATGCCACACAGCTCGCGATTCTATGGCCATTTTGAGGGAAAACTTCGGAGAACAATTCATCTCAAGAAATGGACCGGTAAGTTGGCCACCAAGATCATGCGATTTGACGCCTTTAGACTATTTTTTGTGGGGCTACGTCAAGTCTAAAGTCTACAGAAATAAGCCAGTAACTATTCCAGCTTTGGAAGACAACATTTCCGAAGAAATTCGGGCTATTCCGGCCGAAATGCTCGAAAAAGTTGCCCAAAATTGGACTTTCCGAATGGACCACCTAAGACGCAGCCGCGGTCAACATTTAAATGAAATTATCTTCAAAAAGTAAATGTCATGTACCAATCTAACGTTTAAAATAAAGAACCGATGAGATTTTGCAAATTTTATGCGTTTTATTGTTTAAAAAAGTTCTCAAGCTCTTAAAAAATCACCCTTTACATATATAAGTTACGTAAATGGAGGTTTGGGTGTACCAAATAAATTTATTTCAGTTTAAGCGGTATTCTTTTTTGGATTCGGAATGTACCCCCAATTTTTAATTCGCACTACAATTTCTCAAAGATGTCTACACACTCCTCAGGTGAATTTATTTGATTTCGGCTACACCGATCTTAGAACTCCGGATCCAGTTTCGAATCGTTTCTCAAAGTTTAATCATTTTTTTTCAAAAAGGCCAAATCGAACTTCAAAAACAAAAATTCAAATTGAAGGATTTAAGGTCCCATACAAAATTGGTGAATTTTATCCGATTCTGGAATTACAGATGATGAATTTTTAAAATTCATACCGATATAGAAGATGTAAATTGTTTGGCGTAATAATTTATGGCCATTCGAATCATTTTGGGTTATGCTAGTTCCTGAATACCAGCTCTGGAAGTACCATAAATAATGACGAAAAACTCTAAAGTGGAACTTACTTCGACATCTCATGGAATGTTCAATCGAATGTCACACGTTAAGATTGAAATTCGATACGATTTGCAGATTCGAAATTACAGGGTAATGAGTGATTAAAATCTCAATTTGCCGTTTGAAACGACGATAATTAGAATAATGTCATGAGAACTAAAACACCTAAGAATATCCATGCAAAAAACACATGCCGATTGATAAAAAAAGGTATCATCTCACTGCTAGGTGGATTAATCACGTTTTTTATATCATTTTTGGACACACTGTCGAAAAAACTGGGATGACTAAAGACAGATTTTCAGTTTTCCGTTTCTTCGCAATCATTAAGGTACTTTAAGATTCAATGTCTTAGAGCAACCTCAGCAGCTAGAAGTTTTATATGGAAGATCTATGATAGAACTGAAACTGGAACAAACGAATCCCCAGCAAGCCGTTCTAGTTTTATTTATTCGAACAGTTCTTCTGTCAAGTTTAAAACTGGCATACGATGCCGTTCTTTTTTTCTATATTTGAAACACAAGTAAAACACTGCTGTGGCTGTCAGTTTTTCTTGTTATAAAATTCATTTTATAAATTTTAAAACTGACATAAATTATGCATCTAGAACTAGAACACTACTGAATATCCCCTTACTGTATTATTTCATTTTTTTTATGTGAGTCAAGTTTAGCCCCGCGGTTTCTGAAATTTTTGATTGGTCACTTCATCGCGACTTGGTACGAAAACTAATACATATTTTCTCAAATCACAGATTGGAAATAGTACCTGATGGTTGAATCTACCCAACGATTATGATCAGTTGGGTAAAATTTTGGTTTAATGGGTGTTTTTTTTTTTAATTTCCAAAAAGTGTCTGGTTTAGCCCCGCTCTCCCCTACTGATAGCAAAATAAAAGTTTTGAGAGTTATTCAACACGAATGTCAAGTAAGTAAACGTGAATAAAACTGAGCAATTAATCTCGAGAAGTAGTGATTTTTCTTTCATGCTGTAAACGGTCAATCTTCATTAGACACTTATTTTTAATAATCGTTTTACAATCCAAGCGCTACTCACCATAGCGACACAAAATTTTACGTGAAGCTAACGAAAAGTTCACCGAAATTCTCATTTCCTTGCGAAGTGTGGCGGAAACAGTGCACACCGCCCAAGGACGACAACTCCAACAACCAGCGACTTCCGAATTTATGAGATCCGAAAGGACAGAAGCCCAGATAGTGAGCTCAAATCGAAACTACATTCGCAACAGCAGAATTCCTCGACTGCATGGAAAGGTGTAGTCGTCGTCGTCGTACAGCAATAAATCACGGCAAAATGTCTTCAACTCTGCTCTGCTCTCCGCATGCATTTCTCAAACTTCCATCGAGCAGAAACATTCAGTGATCTTATCTAAAATTAATGACTAAATTAAACTGGAACGGTGGCAGATAACTTGAACTTCAAACTCAGGAGCTACGTTCCTTTGCGGAATTTCACCTGACAGAAAGTGTGTGTGTGTGTGTGTGTGTATGAGAGTATGCATTTATGTGTATGTTCGAATACTTGAGTGAATTCAAACCAAAATCAAATAATCACACTAGAAAGTTACAACTTGCACAATCACAAACATTGTTTAAATTCTGGCGCAATGAAATTTAAATGCTTCATGAACATCATGAACAGATGTTTTGGTAAATGGAGTGATAGTCATTTCACTAGCCAAGCCACCACAGTATTTTACAGATTACTTGGCTTGCATTCAATGGAAGTGACTCAATTCGTCTATCATAAAACTCGGTTGATATTTCAGAAGGCCGTAGGAGCAAGTGACAGTTTCTCTTTGTTTACTTTCTCTTCTATTAATTACCAAGCGAAAAATTCTGAAAAATCAACCGAGAAATATAGAAATAAGATGTCAAACTATTACTGGGAATGCTATGAATTTTAAGACTTAAGACTCTCAACTTTAAAATTGCAGATTTTTTCTTAAAAGGACCCAAGGCCAAATGTGAGAAAACACACGATATTTTTAGAAGCAGTTTGGAATCGATTCGATTTTCAAAAACTATTGGGTCGTTTTCGTTTCCTTTTGTTTTACGTTAAAAATTTTTACTATAAGGTTAATCTGGATTAGCCCTTTTAAAAATATGAAAATATCAGATGCACACACGATGTAAAATACCTGGTGATCACGTTTCTCTATGTGTTAGTGCGGTTGTCATTTTATTTTGGAATAACAGAGAGACGTGAAGAAGAAAAAACATAAACAAATGACGTTTCGGGAGTTGCTTTTATGAAATTATTTAGAGTTGGTTCTGTTTGCGAAAATATTGACAGTGAAATTCGGTGTTTTGTTCCGGGATGTTTCAATCGTTTTCATGACCTGCATTTGAAATGCTACCCACAGCACAATCACTCCATTATCCATGATAACTGTAATAGATACCACAGTGCGATCCGCCAAATCCTTTCTCCAACGAAATGAACAGAATCGGATGTGTGTAAAATTTTCTATATTTCGACGTTACCTTGAAAGCCCTTGAAGAAAAAATGTCTAGATTTTCGAATAGTGCCAAAGATTCGCCAGGCTGCGCGACAACTGGAGTAACTTAGAAGTGAAATCCTGATCTGAACTGGTCGTTTGTTTATGTTTACGCACTTGAATCCCGGCGCGCCATACTTAATTTCGTGAGAAAATTATCAACACAACCAAAACTGTCTTATCACGCCACCAGTGTATTTTACGTCGTGAGATGCACAGCCGATGAAACTCACGCACACACACATTTAACAGCGTTATGGTTACATATATCGGGATGAAACCAGTGCTACTAGATTTGCCATAATGGTTTTTCTTTAGTATTTAAAACGCACTTTCTAGTGACAATCGTAGCTGAAACAGTTTTGTTGAAATATAAATATCAATAATATAATTAAACTAATGTACCCGTGACGGGTACCAAACAAAAAATACTTGTTGATGTTAATTAAAAGAAGTAAAAAAATTTTTCTTTTCATTACATTATGAGCAAACTTGGCAACCTTGCGATACGAAATGAGATGAAAACAAAGCGCAATCAAGTGAATTAGGTGCAAATTTTCCTCTCATATTTTTGGAGATCTTTATTGCTTAGCGGGTAGTTTTATAAGTTTTCGTTTATGAAACGAGTGAAAAAAGAACAATACTAATTATGAAGTCATTCAGCATTGAATAGTGCTGTAATTATCTGAAATAGTGATCATGTGTTGAGACAAATCAGTTAGACGAAAATGTTTTCTAAATTGAAAAGTCAATCTTTCTTTTAAGGAAAACATGATCATTGGGTTCAAACCCCACCCGAAACTTGAAAACTCTTTTCTAGAAATACGACGAATTTCGTGCCAATTCGAACGAATGTTGGCAGCTCTCTCTCTCTCTCTGATTGGAATGAAATTTTCTGGACATGTAGACTTTGTGCCTACAAGTCACGTTGCATATTTTGGTTTTCCAATATTGATTTTTTTTTCAAATTTCAAGAATGATAAATCCTACAAAACAGTGTTATACTAGTGGTTTTCGAAAAATCAGTCAATTTTTTTAGTAAAAATACTGCAAAAATGCTTTTTGAGTCCTACCCTGAAAAAAATTTACATTCAAAATTTAAAATCGATTATTGTAAATCGATTTAAAATTTTTAAATTACATTAAAACCATTATCGATATTGATAAAATTTTGTCCCGAGATAGATAATTACCAGTTCGGCTGATAAGTTCGTATCGTTTAATAGAAACACACATTTTATTGCCAAAATTCGTTTTTATTATTCAACATAATTGCCATCAGAGGCGATACAGCGATTATAGCGATCTTCCAACTTTTCGATACCATTTTTGTAGTACGATTTGTCCTTTGCCTCAAAATAGGCCTCAGTTTCAGCGATTACCTCTTCATTGCTTCTAAATTTTTCACCAGCGAGCATTCTCTTGAGGTCTGAGAACAGGAAAAAGTCACTGGGGGCCAAATCTGGAGAATACGGTGGATGAGGGAGCAATTC
Source organism: Malaya genurostris (assembly GCF_030247185.1). Lineage (NCBI taxonomy): Eukaryota > Metazoa > Arthropoda > Insecta > Diptera > Culicidae > Malaya > Malaya genurostris. Next base: position 40,514,482 of record NC_080570.1, on the reverse strand, counting down.
GAAGCCCAATTCGTTCAATTTCAGCATGGTTTTCATCGACTTGTGACACGGTGCATTGTCTTGATGAAACAAAACTTTTTTCTTCTTCAAATGAGGCCGTTTTTTTGAAATTTCGTCCTTCGAACGCTCTAATAACGCTATATAATAGTCACTGTTGATGGTTTTTCCCTTTTCAAGGTAGTCGATGAAAATTATTATTATTAGGACAATGCTCATCTGACAACAAGTCTTAATGAACTAGACTATAAACTAATAAAACTAATTAAAAATGGTAATAATTTGACTTATACTATAGCAACCGACGATGAAACTGTAAAGAGGTCATATTGAAGTCAAACACATCGCTGAATTCGTTGAAACGGCGAGTCATTGCCAAAATCGGGCTGTTGCTAGCATATTGGAAGAACACGTGCTGGAGCATACAGATTAATCTGTGATAGAAGATCCGGAACATCATATTCAGCCAGTAATAGCTTAGACACAAAAGTGGCTTGTGAAGCACGTCGACGATCAGCTAAAGCTTTAATCCCCAATAGTTGACAACGATCTTCATACGGTGGAAGGCTCAACGGGTTACTCCATGGTAGTTCCCGTAAAGCATAACGCACGAATTTACGTTGCACAGCTTCTATCCTTTGAATCCATAAAGCGTTGTATGGACACCAAACAACATTCGCAAATTCCAGCTGTGAACGAACCAATGAGCAATATAGCGATTTTAAACAAAGTGGGTCACGAAATTCACTCGAGATTTTAAATATGAATCCAAGTAAACGGTTTGCTTTGTCAATCGTTGCTGAAAGATGGCGGGTGTACGTTAGTTTTTCATCCAGAATAACACCTAGATCTTTGACGTGATCAACGCGTTGCAGTTGAGTGCCAGCGACGGTGTAATTAAAATTAAACATGCTTCTCGTACGATGATAGCTTATGACGGAACATTTAGAAACACAGAGATCCATTTTGTTTCTTACACACCATTCGTAAAACATATTAACAAGATGTTGCAACTCACGGCAATCAGCTTCTTTACGAATAACGAGAAATATTTTCAAATCGTCAGCAAAAAATAATTTGCCACCATGTCTTAAGACAAATACAGCATCGTTCACAAATAACGAAAAAAGAAGTGGTCCTAGAGTACTTCCCTGAGGAACTCCTGAGATACTTGCAAATGGTTCAGACACAGTATCACCAATTTGTACGACAACTTTACGGTTAACGAGATATGTTCGGAGCCATTGACAAAATCTGGTCGTAAATCCTAGTTTGCTAAGCTTGGTTAACAAAATTTCGTGATTCACAGAGTCAAAAGCAGCCTTAAGGTCAGTGTAGACCGTGTCTATCTGGAATTTGTTGGACATTTGCTCGGTGCAAAACGATGTGAAACAAACGAGATTTGTCTCAACCGACCGACCAGGGAAGAATCCATGTTGGAAACTGCTAATATAATGGCGACAAGCTGATAATAGAGTAGTATTGATGATTGATTCGAAGATCTTAGATTCAACACCCAGCGACGTGATTCCTCGGTAATTAACGACGTTACACTTGTCACCTTTTTTATAAACCGGGAACATTATAGACCGTTTCCAATCAGTTGGAAATGATTGCTGCTGGAGCGACAAATTGAAGATATGCGCTAGCGGCACTGCTAAAATGTCCGAACATTTTTTCAAAATAGCGGATGGCATGGCGCTGATACCTGGAGCATACAACGACTTGATTTTCTTAACGGCTGAAATAACCATTTGCTCGGAGATATGAAAAATGTCCATATCAATTACATTAGCGGGAACATCACGAGCAGCGTTTTCAAGTCCGATGGCAGTAGGTGAGTCAGTCGAAAAGACACTTGCAAAGTATCTAGCAAATAGTGAACACTTGTCAATAGCTGTTGTAGCTTCATTATCGTGATACATCATCTTAGATGGAAGTCCAATTTCATTTCTCTTCGTATTGACAAATGACCAGAAGCTTTTAGGGTTGTGCCTTAGGTTATTTTGCATACGATTCACGTAGCGATTGTATAGAAATTTATTATAGATACGATATTCGTTACTGGCTGTAGTGAAGCGATGCTTAGATATAGGGCAACGTCTGTTTGTATATAAGTTAACAGCCAGCGTTTCCCAAGAACGTTACCAATAGCAGACGATCGAGATTCCCACAGAATGAAGACCGCAGCATCAACAACAATCGTCGCCCCAGCATCAGTCACGTACACGGTAAACAAATCTTGTATCGCGTTACCGGCGCTAGGGAATAGTAAATCGACAGGGTTCTCACGATCGGCAGCTAGCTAGGTTAGGCTTAGAGTAAAGTTAGAACAAAAATAAAGTTTAGTTTCAGTTTAACCTTAGAAGTGAAAAGTGTTCTCTCTTTTTAAAAACCCCTTTGCGAGGGTAGATATTTTAAATGGCGCAGTCGTTCGGATTGTAGTGCGGTTTTTTTTTTCAAGTGATTTCTTTCGGCACGAAGAGCCATCCCCGAATGTACATCGGTGATTAGTGAAGAGATCCAGAAGAAGCTGCACCGGACCCATCATCTAGTTAACAGCGAGAGAATATCGCAACCTAACCGTAAGTAATTTTAATCTTTTAATTAACTATTATCACATAAGTTTAACGCATTTAACATTTCTTAGCTATTGCCTAAAAGTGAGCTATTGACATTGTAGTGAAGTGAAATTAATTTTAGTTAAACAAATCAGTGAAAATGGAACAGCACATCGCTGCTCTCAATCAACAGATCGCCTCACAGGAGGACGAAATTCAACAATTAAGAATGGAGCTTCTAGGTGCGTCAGAAGCTGCCCAAGCGGCTCAAGTAGCAGCTGCCGAGGCTAGAACAAATATGCTACCTCGAGCTGCAGGAGATCCCGAGAGTATTTTAAAATCTCTCCAGACTCCCCAGATCATTCGAGACCTTCCCAGTTTCGATGGAAACCCAATAAAATTGCATTCTTTTATTAGAGCCATTGATAGTTTAATGCCAACTATCAATAGAGCTGTTGGAACAGATTGCCACCAAGTTTGGATTCAAGCAATTCGAACCAAAATAGTGGGAGAAGCAGACAATATTCTAGAATTGTACGGTACAAATTTGAATTGGACCGACATAAAGCAAAATTTAATCACACATTATAGCGACCGACGGGATGAGGTGTCTTTGACACGCGACCTCTTCGCTATTCACCAAGTGAACACTGTAGAAGAATTCTACAGCAAAATCTCGCATGTGGTGTCTCTGTTAGTGAATTTGCTGAACATCAGTGAAGAGCACACAGCTGTGAAAGCTGCGAAGAACAATTTTTATCAGCAGCTAGGACTAAAAGTATTTTTGGGTGGATTGAAGGATCCGTTAGGACCAATAATCCGGGCTCAGGCCCCAACAAATTTAAAGGATGCTCTTCGATTATGCATCGAAGAAGGCAATTACTCTCACACACGAAATAAACCATTTGGCACACCTCCACCAATTCCACAAAAGCCAAATTCATCTCCACAATGGCCCATTAAACCGTTTAACAATAGATTACAATTTCCACCATTTTCACAAAAACCCATTCAATTTCCACCACAACGACCAATTCAATTCACACAACAAAGACCTTTTCCCTTCCAACAACCACGATTCCAATTCCCGCAACAACGACCATTTTCCTTCTCACCGCAAGGACAATTTCAAAATCCCCAACAACGACCATTTCCGTTTCCTCAAAGAGTGACTCAAAACCCACAACCAAAGCCAACTCCAATGGAAGTGGATAGCTCCATTAGAAGTAGGCAGATAAATTATATGAACCGTCCACATTTTCAAATAGAGGAATTTCCAACAAATTGTGATGATTCCTATTTCTATGATCCCAATGAATATTATTATTACGATAATTATAACCAACAATATCAAACTGCGTATGAAAACACTAACGAACCTCCACCAGTCGAAACAAACCCCCAACATTTAGAATCCAATCAAGAAACCGATAGCAAGGAAGCCGAAATTGATGATCTAAATTTTCATCAAGTGGCGGCAGACTTTCATCCGACGTAAATAATTTCATCCCTTACATCGAAATAAACACTTCCAAAGGCTTACTAAAATTTCTCATAGACACAGGTGCAAACAAGAATTACATTAGTACCAAGCACGTAAACCTTCAAAAATGCAGATTTACCGAGCCAACCTCTGTTCAAAATATCAATGGTTGTCATAAAATAAATCAATTTGTTGAATTTAACCCCTTTATTCAGATTCCTGGCACACAAAAATTGAAATTTTATATCTTTGATTTTCATCCTTATTTCGATGGATTAATTGGATACGAGGCGTTACAATTGCTGAAAGCCAATATTCTTACTGCTAGTAACGAACTTCAATTTGCTTCTGGAAAAATTCAAATGCAACGAAAATATCCTCATTCTCAACGAATACAATTAAACTCTAACGAGACGAAATTCGTAAGCTTTCCTGTTAATATCAATAACGGCGATTTCCTAGTATCAGAAGATACTTTTATTTGCAACAATATACTCCTGCACTCAGGCTTGTATAGCGCAGTGAATAGTCGAGCTTGTTTAGCCATAACTAATAGTTCGAACGAGTTATCGCGAATCGATATTAGTCAACCCATGGAATTTGAATTAAATAATTTTGAAACCCAACCTTCACCAAAATTTGCCAAGCCGATAAACCAGCGTTTATTCGATCAATTGCGATTGAATCACCTTAACTCGGACGAAAAATCGAAATTGTTGAACGTCATCAGTAGAAATCAGGGTGTATTTTTGTTAGAAGGAGAACACCTTACCTTTACTAACGCAATAAAACATAGCATCAAAACAAAAGATGATTTGCCTATTTACTCCAAATCGTATCGGTACCCCTTTTGTCATAAGGAGGAAGTACAAAAACAAATTCTCAAAATGCTTGAACAGGGTATTATAAGACACTCTGTCAGCCCTTGGACTTCTCCGGTTTGGATCGTCCCGAAAAAGATGGACGCTTCCGGTCAAAAGAAATGGCGATTGGTAATCGACTATCGGAAGTTAAATGAAAAGACTATCGATGATCGATACCCAATCCCGAACATAACCGACATCCTCGATAAACTCGGGAGATGCAATTATTTTTCTACGCTAGACTTAGCATCCGGTTTCCACCAGATCGAAGTTGAAGCATCAGACATTCCCAAAACGGCTTTTAATGTCGAGAATGGACACTATGAGTTTTTGAGAATGCCCTTTGGACTAAAGAATGCCCCCTCTACGTTTCAGAGAGTAATGGACAACGTTCTAAGAGAACACATTGGCCTAAGATGTTTCATCTATATGGATGATATCATCGTTTTTTCAAGTAGTCTTCAAGAACATCTGGATAATTTGGGAAAAATTTTCGATACACTATCTAGATGCAATATGAAAGTACAATTAGATAAGTGCGAGTTTCTATGTAAAGAAGTTGCATTTTTAGGACACATCGTTACTACTGAAGGAGTTAAGCCAAACCCAGACAAAATTAATATTATCAAAAATTGGCCATTGCCAAAGAGCGAAAAAGAACTTAGAAGCTTTCTTGGAATTTTGGGTTACTATCGAAAATTTATAAAAGATTTTGCGAAAATAGCGAAACCTTTAACAAATTCACTTAGGAAAGGCGAAACCATCATTCATTCTGAAGAGTTCATTAAATCATTTCAAAAATGTAAAGCAATCCTCACTAGTAATGACATACTCCAATACCCAGATTTTGATAAACCCTTCATTTTAACTACAGACGCCTCTAATCATGCAATTGGCGCTGTTCTTTCACAAGGACCTTTGGGTAAAGACAAACCCATCGCGTTTGCTTCACGCACATTGAATAAATCTGAAGAGAATTATTCAACGATCGAAAAAGAACTCTTGGCGATCGTTTGGAGTTGTAAACATTTTCGACCGTACCTCTATGGAAGAAAATTTACGCTCTACACCGATCATAAACCGTTAACTTACAGTTTGAATTTAAAAGAACCGAATCAAAGATTGATCCACTGGCGTTTAAGCTTAGCAGAATTCGATTACGATGTTCAATACAAACCTGGAAAACAAAACGTCGTAGCAGACGGATTGTCTAGAGTTGTTCAAGAAATTAACGTTAACGAAAATGAACTATCATCAGATAACGCAACAGTACATTCCGCAGACACGGATGATTCCGAATACATTCCGTGTACAGAAAAACCTTTAAATTATTTCAGTAATCAAATAATCCTTCAAGTTGGCCCCGAAGAAGATAATATTCACGAAGAGGTTTTTCCGAGAGTTCATAGAAGAACCATTACAAAATTAATATTTGGTATCCCCCAATTGATAACAATATTTAAAGATTTTATGGACTTGAAACGCAATAATTGCATATTGTGTCCCGAAAGTTTGATAAATACGATTCAAATAGTATACAAAAATTACTTTAGTCGATGTAAGACTTTCAAAATTTTCATCACGCAGAAACTTTTGGTTGACTTAAAAACCCTCGAGGAACAAAGTGCCACCATTGAACAAACTCATGAATCAGCCCACCGAGGAGTTTGGGAAAACGAAAAACAAATATCCAATCGGTTCTACTTTCCAAAAATGAAGCATAAAATTCAACAGTTCATCAAAATTTGCGAAATATGTAATCGAAACAAATATGACCGACACCCATACAAAATTAAACTTGGCTCAACACCGAACACGAAAAAACCATTAGAAATAATTCATATTGACATATTTTTAACTCAACCGTACATCTTTTTATCTGCAGTAGATAAGTTCTCTAGATTCGGAGTATTGATCCCAATAAAATCCAGGAATATAGTCGATGTTAGAAGAGGCCTGCTGAAACTTTTCTCAACCTATGGTACACCGGAGCTTATCGTAAGTGATAACGAACCTGCATTTCGATCAGCCGACATAAGAGGTATGGTAAATAATTTGAATGTACAGATGCATTTCGTGCCTGCTAATCACAGTGAAAGTAATGGTTTGGTCGAAAGATTTCATTCAACAGTTGCAGAAATCTTTCGATGTATAAAGCCCCAGTACAATGACCTTACGCACAAAGAAATTTTCTTAATTGCTTGTACTTTGTACAACAACACGATTCATTCAGCCACCGGTTTCAAACCGAGAGAGATTTTCTTTGGGCTAAAGGACGAACACGAACGGCCTCTTGACATTCAGAAAATGATAGAAAAAAGAGACAACTTCTATGATGAGGTAATTTTGGCAAACGATAAGACACGATCAAAAAATTTATCCTTCCACAATAAAGGAAGAGAAGAAGCACCTCACATAGCAGACGAAGAAATAGTTTTCAAAAGGATTCAAGGAATCAAAAAGAAAACTAAAGAAAGATTTTCACCGACTGAAGCTATGGAGGACAAACAAAGAACGATCCTCGATAGGTCCGGCCGGGAAATTCACAAAGAAAACATAAAAAGACTTTGAAATTAATATTTGTCTTTCTTTCAGGATGGACTTTCGGATCATCGCACTCATTTCTCTCATTCCCTTTTCCTATCCTCAATTCATTCAAATACATGACATTTCGAATAATCCGGGTGCGTTAATTATGAAAGTTGGAGAAGGAAGAATTAGTTTAGGCTATGATAAGGTTTTGCACATTATAGAATTAAACCAGTTCCAGAATTCAATTACTACAATTAAAAATGTGTTGAATCGAATCAACAATAAAACAGGAGATTTTTCAAATTTAATCGAATTAAAGCTTTCAATGATAAATGATACATTCATGAGCCTTCTCCCAAGAAACAGAAAGGTAAAAAGATCAATAGAAGTGTTAGGAAGCACTATCAAACTAATCACCGGAAATTTAGATGCCCAGGATTTGAGAAATATTAATGCAGATCTATATGCACTGAAAAACAATGAAAATAGCTTATTAAATGAAAATAACAAACAAATATCTATCAATGCAAATTTTCAAGAACGAATTAATATTGTAAACAATCAGATCAAGGATCATGAGAACAGTTTAGCTAAAATTTTACTTAAGGAAGATTATATCATAACTGAATCCACTAAAATTTCAATCTTATTTCAATTAGATATGCTCTTAAACTCATTACATTCTATAGAAAATAGCTTATCACTCGTCAAGGTCAACATAATAAACAAACAAATTTTATCAAATAGTGAACTAGAGGTCATAGCAGCAAAGCTAACCAAGCAAGGATTCAAGATTGATAGTTTAGACGAAGTTTGCGTGTACCTGACAACTACAGCGTTTTATCAAGGAGATAACATCATTATCAGCATCAATATCCCTAACGTACAGCCTATTGTGTTTGACAAAATGCTTTTATTACCGCTACCTGTGAACAACAAAACAGTGAACATTGACCACAAAGTAATCTTCAAACATGTAAACGAGACGTTAGCCGTTTCTACAGGATGCCAAGAAACGCCCAAAATTACTATCTGTAAACGAGAACTATTGACAAACATCAGTGCAGATGATTGCATCGCACCATTGATTAGAGGTTTGAACGGAAAATGTCCCTTCTCAGAATTGCCACAAACCATCGAATATGAATTACCCGCACCTGGTACCATAATAGTCAAAGCGCTCACCAACAAAATTACATTGAGCAGCACGTGTGGAATTAATCAAAAAGAATTGAAAGGCATTTTTCTCGTCTCATTCCACAATTGTACCATCATTATTGGAAACAAATTATTCGAAAACTATGAAATTCAATTCCGTCACCCTATTATCGCACCTCTAAGGTCAAACCAAATCGCAGAAACACATTTGGAAAAATACGTCAACATAACCCAGTTACATGACCTACATATCGAAAACAGGAAGAACCTTCAATCTTTGGAATTGAAACAACATTTATCAATTGGTTCCTTCATATGCGCAGTTATCCTGATTACAACAATTCTAGGCATCGTTTATCATAAAACCAAAATATCTTCAACAGCATTAGTCGAACGCACGGGTCGTGCTTCTTTAAGGGATGGAGGAGTTAACAGCCAGCGTTTCCCAAGAACGTCACCAATAGCAGACGATCGAGATTCCCACAGAATGAAGACCGCAGCATCAACAACAATCGTCGCCCCAGCATCAGTCACGTACACGGTAAACAAATCTTGTATCGCGTTACCGGCGCTAGGGAATAGTAAATCGACAGGGTTCTCACGATCGGCAGCTAGCTAGGTTAGGCTTAGAGTAAAGTTAGAACAAAAATAAAGTTTAGTTTCAGTTTAACCTTAGAAGTGAAAAGTGTTCTCTCTTTTTAAAAACCCCTTTGCGAGGGTAGATATTTTAAATTATATACGCAAAGCTTTGGCACGAATACGTTTCAAATTCCGTAAGGTGACATTAGACGAAGGTGGTTTTCTAGGAGGTTTACATTTAGGTACACAGTTCTCAACACAATTATGCAATTGACGATTATAGTGGGTAACGGCAGCATCAATATCAACATAACTTAATAGCGTACTCCAATCAATTTGCAACAATAAGTGACGCAATGTTGTCAAATACCATGTGAATCTCAAAATACAGACGCCATAATCCACTCAGCTGACTGTCGATTGGACTCCGGAGTGAAGTGATGGAGCCATGTTTCGTCCATTGTTATATATCGACGAAAAAAATCGGTTTTATTTCGATATAACAGCTCCAAATACTGCTCAGAATCATCAATTCGTTGTTGTTTTTGATCGATTGTGAGCTCACATGGCACCCATTTTGCACAAAGCTTTCTCATATCCAAATATTCGTGAATAATATGTCCAACACGTTCCTTTGATATCTTTAGGGTGTCAGCTATCTCGATCAACTTCACTTTACGGTCATTGAAAATCATTTTGTGGATTTTTTTCACGTTTTCATCGGTAACAGCCTCTTTTGGACGTCCACTGCGTTCATCGTCTTCGGTGCTCATATGACCAGTACGAAATTTTGCAAACCACTTACGAATTGTTGCTTCGCCCGGTGCAGAGTCTGGATAACACTAATCAAGCCATTTTTTGGTATCGGCGGCACTTTTTTTCATCAAAAAGCAGTGTTTCATCAACACACGAAATTCCGTTTTTTCCATTTTTTTCACAATAACAAAAATAGCTTCACTCAAAATGCAATGTCTCACAAACTAAAAATCAGACAGCTGTCAAATATATACACGTATATTTTGAAGGTTGGTACTAACTGAAAATGGTATGGATTTAATTCTAGTGGCGCCACATTTCATATGGATAACATGATGGCAAAACCCTGAGCAAGAGATAAAATCCTCGTCAGGTTTAACGGGTTTCGCACAACGATCGTATGCATCAGCCATAGCACTCGAATTTGAGCCAGCCGACATTGAAACACAGTTGGCGCTACGAACGGTAAATATGACGCGGAAAACGAGATATCTTATTGATGCGTTATCTATGATCAATAATACTACTCCATAACTGAATTTCTAACGGTAGTGAAACTGCTCAATAACACTTTCTAAGCACTGCACTCCAAAACTAGATCAAAAACGGCAAGTCCGTGTATCGAATATGAGCAAAAAGCGAAAACAGAACGATCAAAAACACTCGAAAAAGACAAAAATAATTGAGCTATCTGCACAACAACAATGGCGGTAGTTTGTTTACCAACATTTAGCTTTCAGAAGATGCCATTTTATTTCCGTATGAAAGAATTATTATCATATAAGTAGCAATCAGGAATCAGGAATCAGAACAAATTGGCTCAAATGGCACGTTCCCCTTGATATTTGGAGATTTGTGCCTTGCCATCAATTTGTTTTTAGCATCATTTTCCCGATATATAAGAGGGAAGGATTGAAAGGAAATGGTAAGGGTTGGACTAGGAGGATGGGAAAAATTGACGACACAAAAACACATAAAAGCAGAAGTAAATTCTGCACCCCTAAGGGATGCCGAACAATCTGCTGAGGATCACATTTAGTGGAAGCAGAAGTAAATTCTGAACCTCTCGAACAGTCCGCTGTTAATAAAACCTCCAACCCCCGAGAGGATTTGAAGATCTTACAAAAGCGACACCATTCTGCACTCCCGGAAGAATGCAGAACGATTCGCAGTTTGTACGAGCAGAAGTAAATTCGGCACCCCCTAAAAGATGCCAAACAATCTGCTAAACCCTATTTAAGGTAAATACAGAAGGGATTCATTCACTCCAGGAAGAACGATGAACCCTTCTGACTATAGCTCCTTACCACATTGGGTAAGAAACGAGAGAATATCCTTCAATTTTAGCTCCGCATACACAGACTCAACCATGTATGGAGAACCAAAAACCCGGATACGTAGCTGCGTCAATGCGGGACAGTTACATATCAGATGATATGAAGTACCATAATCGCATTCACACAAATCACACGAATAATACTCAGCACGTTGAATAGTAGCCATGTGATAATTGAGTTTGCAATGTCCAGTCAGAGCTCTGACCAGAATACTGCAATGGTGCTTGGAGAAATGCAGTAGACACTTTGACATTTTCAGATTTAAATCTGGTAGAAATGCTTTTGTCTGAGCGCAAGTTTGCAAGCTGCGCCAGTAGCTGGCATGTTTGGATACAGCCCAAGAACGAATCTTGTGCTTTATCCAACTAGTTGAAAGTGGTAAAGCTGGTTCAGGACCAACGAAATCATTCGTTGCACCAGCTCTAGCCAACTCATCAGCCCATTCATTTCCAGTAATACCAGAATGGCCGGGTACCCATAAGAAGTAAACAGCATTTGAAATGCTGAGGTCTTCAATTTGAGTTCGACATGCGATCACTAGATTCGACCGTGAGTCATTCGAACTGAGTGCTTTTAACGCTGCCTGACTGTCGGAACAAAAATAAATTCGCTTACCACAGATCCTCTGCTGAAGTGCCGATTGTACTCCACACAGAATCGCGTAGATTTCTGCTTGAAACACAGTACAGTATCTACCAAGTGAATGAGACTGCTCCAGCCTCATTTCACGACAGTAGACACCAGCACCAGCACGACCATTCAACAGAGAACCGTCCGTATAACAAACTATGTGTTCATCAAGTTGTCGTTCCAGACAACCAGACAACCATTCCTCACGAAAAGGATAGCTCACATTGAATGTTTTGAAAGGAAAACTGCATGTGAGAGTTAGGTCACTAGGAGCGAGTAAATACTCATCCCACGTAACCATTTGAGACCACAAGCGAGTGTGGCTGGTAGCATAATCTAATGGGTTACTGTTCCAAAGCCCTGTAACCTTAAGACGATATGCACAAGATAATGCTTCTTGTTTTAGGAACACATGTAGTGGTTTAATGCACAGTAGCGCCTCTAGAGCAGCAGTAGGAGTTGTCGTGAATGCTCCTGTCATCGCCATTAGGACCATCCTTTGGAGATGATTTAGCTTTGACTGAACTGTCGCGACTTCTCCTTTCTGCCACCATACAAGACATCCATATGCTAAAATTGGTCTAACAATAGTTGTGTAGATCCAATGAATATATCTGGGTTTGAGTCCCCATGATTTTCCAAAAGCTCGTCTACATTGGCCGAAAGCCATGCAAGCTCTTTGAATTCTGAAGTCAATGTGAGCAGACCAATTCAGTTTTGAGTCAAGAATAACCCCGACGTATTTAACTTGTTCGACCACAGTGACCTCTGAACCAAAGAACTGCAACGGACGAGCTCCTGTGATTATCCTACGATGAGTGAAAAGAACCATTGATGTTTTGCCCGGATTTACAGATAATCCAACCTGACAACACCATTGTTCAACAGATCGCAGGGCTTGCTGCATTAAATCAAAGAGAGTGTTAATGCTTATACCGGTCATCAATATATGATAATCGTCGGCAAAACCATAAGTCGGAAATCCAAGGTTATTAAGTTTTCTTAACAAACCATCAGCGACAAGGTTCCATAAAAGTGGGGATAGTACACCACCTTGAGGACACCCACAGACACTTAGCTTTCTAATCTCTGCTTGCCGAAGCGATGAACAAAGAAGTCGATTGCTAAGCATTGCGTGTATCCAATTTGTGATACTTGAAGGTATGCCATGACCACGGGCTGCTTCCAGAATTGAATTGAAAGACACGTTATCAAAGGCACCTTCAATATCTAGGAAAACTCCCAAGCAAGATTGCTTTTGTGAGAAAGCTTTTTCAATGTTGTACACAACATCATGTAACAGGGTTGTAGTGGACTTTCCACGCTGGTAAGCATGTTGCATTCCATGTAGCGGATGCAGGCCCAAACTAACATTTCTGATATAGTGATCGACTATGCGTTCCACTGTTTTAAGAAGAAATGAGCTTAGACTGATAGGCCTGAAACTCTTCGCTTCCTCATAAGTGTCGCGACCGCCTTTGGGAATAAATTTGACAATTATTTCCTGCCAGGCTCTTGGAATATATCCTGTCGCAAGACTAAAAGTAAGTATTTTCTTCAAAACATGTTTGAAATGTTCATACCCTTTCTGCAGTAACACTGGGAAAACTCCATCCTTTCCAGGAGACTTGTACGAAGCAAAACTCTCAACTGCCCATTTGACCGATTCAATCGTCACAACGCTTCGAGCAAGGGCCCAAGAATCGTAACTACCTGAAAAAGTCTCGGGAAGAGCTGTCGGTGATGGATCCATACATCCTGGAAAGTGAGTGTTAAAAAGATAGTGAAGTACATCACCTTCATCAGACAAGTGTTCACCATCTGAAGTTCTTAAGAAACTGACATTAAAGTCCTTAGACTTCGAAAGTAACTTATTTAATCTGCTAGCCTCGTTGAGACTAGAGACATTTGTGCAGAGGCTTTTCCAACCACTTCGCTCAGACGATCGAAGAGCATTTTTGTAAGCCCTTCGAGCCAACACGAATGCCTCCGACCCATTTCTGCGACGGTGGTTCCAAGCTCTTCTGCATAGTTTCCTTAGTCTAGCAAGTTCAGCATTCCACCAAGGAGTTCCTCTAGTAGCTCGCACAATCCGAAGTGGACAAGCCTCTTCATATGCTGCAACTATGAGTGAGTTTGTCTCGTCGACAACATTTTCCAAATCAATTGGGATTTCAATTGTTGGTTGGTACCCGTAAAATCTAGTCGCCAAGCCCTCTTCATAGAGGTCCCAGTTTGTAGATTTGGGATTACGATATGTGATAATATCAAATTTAACGTTTGAATGATCAAAGAATATGTACTTATGATCAGACAACGAAGGTTCGAGCTCATCGGAGACGAGCCAATTCACCAACTCATGCGCAATTCTATCAGAGCAGAGAGTTACGTCCAAAACCTCCTCTCTGCCAGATCTCGCAAAAGTTGGACGGTTTCCTGCATTGACTATGTGCAGGTTTGTACTGCTCACAAATTCCATCATATCAGAGCCTCTCGAATTAATATCTGTGCTGCCCCAAATGATATGGTGAGCATTTATGTCACTGCCGATTACAAGCGGTAAATCACTTTTGCAGCAGTATGATACAACCTTTTTGAAGTCATCGCTTGGCGAAGGTTGGTTATGCGGCAAATATGCCGAACAATAGACATATTTCCTGTCTATGCCATCAGTAGTCATACCAACTGTGACAGCACAAATATCCCGAGTTGTGAGCTCCGATATGAGAGAGACATCGAGAGCACTATTTGCAAGTATGCATGCTCGAGGCATTTCACGTGGATTAGTCATTCCGGTCTTGTTAAAGGCAACAAAGACTGGGTTTAACAATTTTCCAACGTAGAAGTTTCCCTTTTGGAAATATGGTTCTTGAACCAAAGCTAAAGAAGCTTTACCTTCTTGCAGAAGTCTGGATAGATTCATAGTTGCTGTACGTTTATGCTGGAGATTGATTTGTGCTACTCTAACCATTATCAATTAAAGTAACGAACACTCCACCTCCAGCACTTACCGTACAACAACTACAAGAAACCAAATATATTGGCTTATAATCGCCTATAGCGAACCATGTAAGGATTTTTTTAAATGTTTTAATCATTTAAATCCCACGAGTTGCGAAGAAAGAAGTCGTCCACTGTGCCAGAGCTTCGCTTAACACAGTAAGGGAAAATCCCAAGATATTCCGTTCACGACTGCATTGTTTAACTTCCTGCAGCCATTCAGCCATCGGCACGGAAATACACCTTGACTTAGGAGTTCCTATTTTTGTGGCCTTTTACGACATGGAACAGGAAACCAGTGGATCAATTCTTGGTAAAAAATAATTCCGCCGGATGCCACACGGCTTATAAGATTCGCAGTTTAATCGTTTCTGAGGTTTTACCAGAATATTAGAGGTTAGTTAACTTCATGAGCTCAATTGTCACAGGTTTAGCTAGCAAACCAATCAATACGCAAAGTTGCAAACAATTCTTGATAAACAACGGAAAGTTTTCTCCGGAAACAACAGCATTTCGAATGTTATTCCATAATCCCCCAATGTTCGCCCATAGAAGCCCGTAACGAAACTAATCTGAAGCTCGTGAGTGAAGCTTATATGGAAATCGTTCATAATTACGAACTAGTACAAATCAGATTACACCTGTGACCTGGCAACGTCCTCTTGTATGTATAAAATGCTTTTCGGTAGTTCCCCAAACCGGTACGATAAAGCTACGAGCATCGATTTCAGTGCAAAACTATGGTACCGAACGAGCGACGAGTGTTCCTTTCACACTTGCGAAAATCGGATTGTCGTTCCTGAGCACACGAGCCAAAATCTGCAACTCTTTGAGGTTCTTTGTGATTGTGTTTTTCCCTACTGCTGGGTACTTCTTCTTCTTTTTCTTCTTCTGCGTCGTCTTCATCATGGTATTGCAATCCTTCGGCAAGAAATACCTACCAACGCTTCATTCATTGACTCAAATCCTAGTCACAGTCGAGAATGATGAGCATAATCCTACAGAATGATGGGGAATGGCCTGGGGAACACACCGAACAAACACGGTAAAAGGATTTAGGGATACGCAGAAGCGTTATAATTGTGCACCGGGTGGGAGAAAAAGGAAGAAGGTGTTGGCATTCAGGCAGCATTAATGAATTGGTTCCGAATGAATGCGGCAAATTGCGGAGAGTTGACATGTTTTCATCGTCGTTCCCGTCCTTATGCTGCCGGAAAAACTCCCCCCGTCGTCGTTCCGTCTCGCATAGGTGTAAGTCGAGTCGACTATTGCGAGTCAACCTTCGTACGAGACACAGAAGTGCGCCTTCGTGGAAAACTTTCGAAAGATAAATCATTATAATAGATTAGAGACTTTCGCTCGTATTATGGAAGCTCCATTATGAACGATAAATTATTTATTTTACTCATGCTCTAACCTAGCTTTGCCAACCGGAACACAAAGGTTCCTCGTCGGGAGAAATTAGTCGGTTCTTCGGTGCCGTAGTTGGGATAGCAGCTTTTTCTGGTTACGCAGTAAGATTTGGCAAACACGTGCACTGACTTTCACCTTCCCCCCCGAACGGGACTTGCTAGATTTCTAATCGGAATTTCATCTTTGTTCGATGTTGGAATAATGTTTCGTGATTCGAACTGATTGCCGGTTTCACGTTTTTGTAAGTGACTAACGTTGCTGGAGTTGTTTGGTTCATACGAGTAACAGTCACATATGATGGAACCGAACTGACTAAACTGTTTGAGAGACGTAAATTGCATCAACTAGTTTTCCGATTGTTGACAATTCAAGCAAGTTAACTTGATTACAAAAGTAAAACATCCCTTCTGTTCACTAAGTAGCTCGAATTAAATGTATGCGCTATCGCACGGTCTGATCGTATTCTGTTTTCTCCATTCTGTCGCAAGCCAAACCAAACCAAAAAAAAAAATGTTCCAACCGGAACCAACTGCCAACGACAGGGAGCAAACCGCCTTATCCAGGAATCTACATCAGGAAAATCGAAAACCATTTTCCACCCTTACTGCCACCGTAGTAAATAGCATTACGACAATTGATTTAATTTTTCATGCCAGATTAGTTTCCGGGAATCACACGAAAGCCCCTCCGGAATCGGATGGTAAAATTTTTGCTTTGCCTCGTTTAACTTCAAGCGTGTCGTTTGCAACAGTTGGCAAAATGTCAATAAATTTCATCGCATATCACCGGATCCGGCCCCAATCCGGCGCAGTCGGACCCGGTTCGGCCCGAGTGCCGATCCACTCCCCCGGCACGGGTGTATTAATTTATACGAGCGGTGCTGGTTGCGATGACAGTTTAATTTCAATCCAAAAGCTGGGCGATTAATTTTAAGCCTTTTAATCTTTGAGGTTGCCATAGTTTTCGGGGAAACCCGATAGTCTACTGACTGCTGCGTGGGAGTAAAAGAAAGTGTGCGACAAATGACTCGGTTTTGTCCCGTTCCGTTGGTAGGGGTAAAGTTTTACCGTTGTGACGTCGGAAGGGTAAGGAGCTAGCTGTGGGAACGTGATACGTTTCGTTTTAAGGGAAATTGTGAAATAAAACGTGTGCAAACTATAGCAAAGAGATTGTATATTTTTACTTAAGTAACTCTGATAGCTGGAAAACGACAGCCTTCTTGATGATGTTAAGAAGACTTCATAATCGATTGGTTTGACAAATAATACTCGAGTCAGTGAATAATCTTTTTTTTTTGTTTCAATTATAGAGGCTTTAACATCTTAGGTCATTCGCCTCTTCGGACCAGAAAATCTTTCTGACCCTATGTTCGGGGTTGGGAATCGAACCCAGGCGGGCTGCGTGAAAGGCATCGACTATCCCATCACGCTATACCCGTCCCCTAGTGAATAATCGTGTAACTCGAAAAACTGGAAAACAGTTCAATCAAACGTCACACTTTTGAATTCGCAATTGCACGAGAGTCTGCCTAGATTTATCTTGATTAGGAACCAACACCGAACATTGTTTGTTTTATAGCCGACGAAATTACACCAATATCCCAAATGTATGCAATTATATCTTTATACAAACTTGCGATACGGATTTTGATATTCAAGCTTCTTTTCGCCAAGGTTGTGTTCAAGTTTTGTATGCAAGTAGTGATTTTTATAGTGTTAAGTTTCTCTACCATTCTGCGATTTCGGTTGAAGCGATAAACTTCTTCTCATCATCAGTCGAGTTCATCTTACATAAATTAGAAATTAATCTTACGCACTCAACATTTACCCTGGGGTAATTGTCAATTTCTCAGGCGAAACGACATAACATGAAATTTCATCCGAGCTTACCTGACATAAGATCAGAGCATACCAATTGAAGCTTCAAATCGTTTTATGGTACTTTTTGTCGTGCTGTCTAGCAACAACCTACCTCTAGCATACTACGCGAAGGACTGAAATATTAGCTATAATTTCGCTTCTGTTTATAGATTCGGGTGCTTTCAACAGCTTCGCTTATGCATCGATTGACCAATCAGAGCGATGCTTTCCCTTTGATATATCACTTACTTCTTACAAAACCATCGTCTATGGCAGGGAAATCCGATATGCCAGAGACTTTTAGCAAACAAAATAGGACACTGCTCGCTACTAACCAAAATTTCAATCATTTATTTTTGAAAATACGTGGCTTGATACATTCAAATCGAGTCTTAGAAATCTTTTCAATCAAATGATGAAATAATATTAATAATTGATACAAAATAGACTAAGCTGTAAGTGTTTAAAACCTGACCACATTTCTACGTGTATTTTTCCTTGAGTTTCTGATTTGCAAACCCCTATATAGAAAATAAAAATGTGTTCCTCAGTCGGTGTTGAACAGTCATTCGCACCGCACGCGTATAGCTCTTGGCTCCTGGAAATTTTTTCTGGCTACCTAGAGTTTCATTGATTCAAGGCTTCAGTCTTTTTTAAGGCTACCTGAATCACTAACAGTCTTTTTAAAGACTAACAATTAGTCAGCCTTTCTCAAGACTATACAAAGAGTGATATTAGAGTGACTAAGAAATTAATCAGCCTTTTTTAAGGCTAGCTATTCAAAGAACTATTCTTCGCATTAATCAGTCTTTATTAAGACTACCACAAAATCAGTCTTTATCAAGACTTTTCCAAACTAGGAGTCTTATCGAAGACTAATTTAGCCTAGTTAATTTAATTTAAAATTTCATTCATTTAAAAAATGCCTGCGTCCAACCGGAAAGGCAACAAGCCTAAGGCTAAAAATAATTCAATACGGAATAAATCACAATCCGTTATTCAACATTCTTCTAATAACATTCACGATCTTATAGAATCTGAATGTAAAAATGAAAGACAATGGACGGATTTCCCTTCCGTTGATTCTATGCCGTCTAACAATATTTACGAGATTCTTCCAGAATCCGATTGTAGCGACATGGAAGAAAATTCTTCAAAAATTCCCAAAATGGACGCTTGTCGTTCTGGGAAGAAACATCAATCAATGCCACCAGTGACGGTGATAATTTCCGACTTCAAAGCATTCCGTACTGAGCTTTCTACTTTTCTCCCGGAAGTAAAAGTCTCATTTCAAATCGAACGAAGAGGAGAATGTCGAGTCTTGGTTGATGGATCGGAAGATTACGAACGTCTTATTCGATATTTGTCCGAGAAACTTCATTAATTTTATTCATATGATATAAAATCAGACAGACCTTTCAAGGCTATCTTGAAAGGCTTATCAAATGATCAAAGTACTGATGAAATTAGAAAATGAACTAAAAGAATTGCTTGGTTTTGCGCCTTCCCTAGTAATACTTATGAAAACAAAAGAGTGAATGGTACTTCTAAATCACGCTCTGGAATTTACCATGAACTTTACCTAACATACTTCAATCGAAGTGATGTAAACAATTTTAAAACATTAGAAAAATTACGTTTCATTTACCACATTAAAATTCATTGGGAACAGTATAAACGGCATAATCGTATTGCAAACTTAACGCAATGCCGTCGTTGCCAAGGCTTCGGCCATGGAACCAAAAATTGTCAGATGGATATACGGTGTTTGAATTGTGGTAGATCGCATTCGAAAGACGTTTGTCCAATGAATGAAACCACTGATAAATTTTCATGTTCAAATTGCGATGGAAATCATAAATCAAATTATTTTAAATGTCCTGTCAGGGAAAAAATTTTAAACGCTCGTTCGCTTAGACAACAAGTCAAACCAACGACCTTAAATTTACATAACATACCTGAAAATTAAAAAAAAACATTACAAATGCCACGCCTAATTCTTCTAAGGCACTGATTTCTACGAATTTAAAACAAAAACCAGGTACGCCTGCCAATTCGTCTTCTAACGAAAACAATTTATTGACAGGTAGATCGACCTCGTCATCATCTTCTTCTAATGTCAGTTGTGCTAGTATAACAGGTAGAAATCTACCACCTATTTCTTCTAATGTAAATAATCAAAACACAGGACCGCCTTCTTCTAACGAAAACAATTTATTAATAGGTAGATCGGCCATATCATCTTCTTCTAATGGCAGTCTACCTACAAATATTTCTTAAATGCCATTCGCTTCTTTAAATGAAGTTGATTTAGGCGATATAACTGAAAATAAAATGATCTACCTACAGGATTAACTTTTTCAAATGATCATCCAAATGAATTCGACTTCATCACTTTTTGAAGCATTTCAAATTGGATGGCAATTTGCAAATAACATTATAATGAATTTAAAATTTATAGACCTGTGCGCCGCCGCGCCACGCCGCCGTCGCCGATAATTTCGACACGCCGCCAATTTAAGAAAAAGATGATCAGCGCTCCATTAATCACATTTTATTCATGCCGCCGATTATATTACGTCAGCCGAAAAAATTGATTTTATCAATTTGGATTTTTTTTACAATTTTCATGAAAATTCATTAAAAATCAATCACTAATGTATTTTCCGCATACTTACACTGAAAATCAATACTACCGACGTCAACCGAAGCCAATGCCATTTGATTCAAAGTCTAATTTTTTTGGCTTTATTTAAAAGGTTTTGAGCTATTGGGACATTTTCGCGACTGGTAGCGATACCTGCAAATGCAAAATGGAACCAAGAAAAGGAGTGTTCTTCGGAAAATTTTCATATCGGCAGTAGTGATTTGCAACATTTTTTTTTTCGTTTACTAAACACACTAAACTTAATTCGGTATTTTTCATCTTTTGACGAGTTTAGAACAGCCGAATTACCGACCATTTTCATTCTACTGATATATCAGCAGAAATAAACATTTGTTGACAGCAGTACCTTGAGGTATCGCTGTGATGTTAATTTTACTGAAAAAATCAGCTAACGAGAATGGAATAGCTGACAACGGCAAACTAATTTTAGTGTGAATAGTACAAATAGATATCAGCAATAAAAGTAAACTTGGAGTAGAAGAAACTCGATTTAAAAGTGATTACTACTACTTTTTTGTGTAAAATACGATTGACATGGAACATCTTCAGAAATGTGTGAAATTGGGTGAGATTAGGTTAGGTTACCTCCTGTGTGAATCGATATTGAAATTAATAATATGTTTATAATTGATTACGCCGAATCGCGCCGCCTCCGCCGCCGATATTTTCAGGAAATAGCGTCACGCCGATTCGCCGCCGCCGCTGGTCAACAAGTTGCTTTAGCCGCCGATGTTGACAATTTTGATCGGCGCACAGGTCTAAAAATTTAACAGTGATGCTAAAAAATTATTTGAATATTTTAATTGGAATGCTCGATCTTTGAAATCGATTGAAGATGAATTTTTTATTTTTCTCAAAGTTCACAAAATTCATATTGCCATTGTGACAGAAACTTTTCTTAAACCAAATGTCAAATTGAAAAGTAATCCACATTATGTGGTTCATCGATTTGACAGGTTTACTGGAATGGGTGGTGGAGTTGTCATTTTTGTCCAACGGCAAATAAACATCGAATTTTACCGTCTTTCAATACTAAAGTTATTGATAGCTTGGGAATCGAAGTTGAAACCATTCATGGAATTTATTTCATCGCTGGAGCATATTTGTTATTCCAATGCACCGGCGAACAATTAAATTTCTTTGAAGACGATTTGCAAAAACTTACAAGATATCGATCGAAATTTTTCGTAATAGGGGACTTAAATGCTAAGCATGTCCAGTGGAATTGTAGGCAAAATAACACTAATGGTAAAATACTTCATAATCAACTTCTTAAGAAGCCTCAGAAACCAATTCTCAAGGAAGGAAATCAAATACTTCTTACAAATGGCGAAAAAGCTCAAACACTTGCTCAGCAGTTCGAGAGTGTACACAATTTTAATTTGAACGTAGTGAGTCCTATTGAAAATGAAGTCTCACTGAAATATGATCATATTTCAACTCAAGTGTTATTACAAGATGACATTATTGAGACGAATTTGGATGAAATTAAATCAATTATTAGGAAACTTAAAAACATGAAGGCTCCTGGTAATGATGGAATTTTTAATATTCTTATTAAAAATCGTCCCGGGTTGGCGGTTCAATGCAAAGGGCGCTGGTCTTACATACCAGTTTTCGTATGTTCGAGCCCCGACCTGGAAGGATTCGTAGTGTCAGTAGAATTGTAACACCAGCCATGCACTAGTTCTGTACACTCTGAATCGGCTGCGAAGTCAGTTGAAACAGAAGGTCAAATTCCACTACAGGAATGTAATACCAAGGCTTTGCTTTGCGATGTTGCCTTGAGACTCCTGGTTAAAATTTTCAACAAGTGTTTTTCATTAGCTTACTTCCCAAAAAGATGGAAAAACGCTAAAGTAATTCCTATCCTGAAACCTGATAAAAATCCAGCAGAAACATCCAGTTTTCGACCAATTAGCTTACTTTCTTCTATCAGTAAACTTTTTGAAAAAATTATCTTGTTGAGAATGATGACTCATATAAATGTGAATTCAATTTTTTTACCAGAGCAGTTTGGATTTCGTCATGAACATTCAACTACTCATCAACTTGTCAGTGTAACGAACATGATAAAAGTAAATAAATCTTCTGGGTTATCCACTGGAGTTGCTCTTCTAGACATAGAAAAAGCATTCGACAGTGTTTGGCACAAAGGTTTAATAGCAAAAATGTCTGATTTCCAGTTTCCTATTTATTTGATCAAAATGATTCAAAATTATTTAACTGATCGTACTCTTCAGGTTAGCTATCAGAATTGTAAATCTGAATTGCTACCCGGACGAGCAGGTGTTCCGCAGGGTTCGAGCGTAGCTCCAATCTTGTATAATATTTTCACTTCTGATCTTCCAAATCTACCCGTTGGTTGTCAGAAATCGCTATTCTGTGACGACACAAGTCTGTTAGCCACAGGTAGAAATCTAAGAGTGATCTGCAGTCGCCTACAAAGAAGTTTAAATATTTTCAGTGGTTATCTGTCAAAATGGAAAATGAAACCAAATGCAGCCAAAACGCAATTAATTATCTTTCCTAATAAGCCAAGAGCTTCTTTTCTTAAACCAAACAATAATCACAATCTCAAATTGAATGGCTTGGAATTGACATGGTCTGATCAAGCTAAATACTTAGGTTTAACGTATGACAAAAAACTCACTTTCAAGGATCACATCGAAGGAATCCAGGCAAAGTGTAATAAATATATTAAATGTTTATATCCTCTTATAAACAGAAATTCTAAGCTCTGTCTAAAACACAAATTGTTAATTTATAAACAAATTTTCAGACCAGCCATGCTTTATGCAGTACCAATTTGCTCAAGTTGTTGTTCCAACAGGAAGAAAACGCTTCAAAGGATTCAGAATAAAACTCTGAAAATGATTTTGAAGCGTCCTCCCTGGTTTAGTACAAATGAGTTACACAGACTCACAAATATAGAACCATTAGAGGTAATGTCACATAATATTATAAGCAAATTCCGACAAGAATCGATGCAATCTTCAATTGAATCGATTCGCTCTCTGCATTAGTTGGTAAGTTAGTATATAAGTTCCTTTTCCCCATTACACAATACAAGTAGGTTTAGAATTTTCCCTACACAAAAATCTCAGAATTGCGGAAGCAAATGATGTCCTCATGGTAATAGCCAAAGTCACCACTTGTGGCTGAACACCCAATTTAAATCTTAATAATTTGATTTTAACTCATATTCCAATAAATAGTTATTAAAAAACGTGATTAATCCACCTAGCAGTGAGATGATACCTTTTTTATCAATACGCATGTGTTTTTGCATGGATATTCTTAGGTGTTTTAGTTCTCATGACATTATTTTAATTATCGTCGTTTTAAACAGCAAATTGAGATTTTAATCACTCATTACCCTGTAATGTCGAAACTGCAAATCGTATCGAATTTCAATCTTAACGTGTGACAATCGATTGAACATTCCATGAGATGTCGAAGTTCCACTTTAGAGTTTTTCGTCATTATTTATGGTACTTCCAGAGCTGGTATTCAGGAATTAGCCTAGTCCAAAATGATTCGAATGACCATAAATTATTACGCCAAACAATTTACATGAAATTTATAAACTCATCATCTGTAATTCCAAAATCGGATAAAATTCACCAATTTTGTATGGGACCTTAAGTCCTGTAATATTTGTTTTTGAAGTTCGTTATGGTCTTTTTTGAGAAAATGACTGAGCTTTGAGAATCGATTCGATACTGGAACCGGAATTCTAAAATCGGTGTAGCCGAAATTAGTTAAATTCACCTGAGGAGTGTGTAGACATCTTTGAGAAATTGTAGTGCGAATTAAAATTTGGGGGTACATTCCGAATCCAAAAACGAATACCGCTCAAACTGAAATAAATTTATTTGGTTATCGACTATCCAAATCTGCAAACCCGATAAACCGGATTAATTTATGTGAAATGGACATTTTTATACTAATCACCCTGCATTTTCTAAACCAGAAGTCGGATCTGACTAAAAAGTAAGATGTTTTATAGGATTTTAAGACCTCTCATTTGAATCATAGATGATTCTTAGATTTCATTTGAATCTTAGATCGGTTCAGCCATCTACGAGAAAAATTAATTGCATTATTTTAATTTCGTTTCACATATCATCCTGTGGTTGCGCAATCAGAAGTCGGACCCAAACGTAATTCAGGAACCTTGTTTGGGAGTATACGACTTTTCATATGAATCTGAGTTTGTAGAAAACGGTTTAACCATCTCCGAGAAAATTGAGTGAAATTATTTATCACACACGCATTTGCTGATCTCGACGAACTGAGTCGTATGGTATATGGAAGTCATGTTCTTCCAGCATTTATTGCTGTAAATAGTTTAAATCAATATAATTATGGAATTACTTCCAACTCGATAATGCTGGTATCATCTGGTTTACATATGCCATATTCGAAAGATTATGAATACCATGAAAAAAGATGCTGAACAAAGTCTTTTTGGTACATATAAACAATTGTATGTAACAGTATAAAAAATCGTGTTTCATGTTGCATTGCTTTTTCATACAGCGCTCAAAATTCCTTCTACTGGAATAAGGCTTACACAAAAATTTCGATATCTCCGTTAAAAATGGACGGATTTTAACAATCTATGGCTTGTTGGATAGGTATTACCGAGCGAAATCTAAGCCTGGAAACATATTCTGTTTTCAAGGTCAAATGTGACAGATACTGTCAAAAAACTGAAAATTTTGACATAAAACTTCGTATAACTCAAAAAGTAAACATCCGATCTCAAAACCATTCAATAGCGTTCTGGGTGACGGGGAGACCTTTCATTTGCGACTAGTTTGATCAAAATCGGTCCAGCCATCTCTGAGATCTCGACCTCTTAGTTGACAACACACATACACACACACACACACACACACACACACACACACACACACACACACACACACACACACACAGACATTTGCTCAGTTCGTCGAGCTGAATCGATTGGTATATGACATTCGGCCCTCCGGCCCTCGGAAAATGTTTCGAAAGTTTGAGCGAATTCTATACCTATTTTTATATATATAAAAACGTGTTTAATCCACCTAGCAGTGAGATGATACCTATTTTTATCAATCCGCATGTGTTTTTTGCATGAATATTCTTCGGTGTTTAAGTTTTCATGACATTATTTTAATGACCCTCGTTTTAAGCGACAATTTGAGATTTTAATCACTCATTACTCTGTAATGTCGAAACTGCAAATCGGATCGAATTTGAATCTAGAAGTGTGATAATCGATTAAACATGCCATGATATGTAAGTTCCACTCTAGAGTTTACGGTAATTGAGGGTACTTCCAGAGCCGGTATTCAGGAACCAGCATAACCCAAACCGATTCGTATGGCCATATGACGAATAAATTACAACAGTTTTGAGTTCAACTTTGAAGCTTTTCGGGATTGTCATCTTCTGTATCGGTTTGAATTTTAAAAATTCATCATCATGTAATTCGAGAACCGGAAGTCATAATTGGATAAAATAATTAATTTTTGTATATAAGTTTGTTTTAATTAAAATTTTTGTTTCTGAAATTTGATTAGGCTTTTTTTGAGAAAACGATTGAGCTTTGAGAAACGATTTTATACTGGAACCGGAATTCTAAAAGCGGTATGGCCGAAGTCAGATAAATTCACCTGAGTAGCTGTACACTTTACATTTGTTTCAAAACATTTGAAAATCAGTTAAGACATCTTTGAGAGATCATAGCACGAATTAAATTTTTAGGTGCCTTCTGATCGACAACTGAATACCACTAAAACTGAAAAAAGTTAATTTTTTTATCGACTATCCAAATCTGCTAACCCGATAAACCTGATTAAATTATGTGGAATAGACATTTTTATACAATCCCCGAAACCGGAAGTTGGATCTGACTGAAAAGCAAGATGTTTTATAGAACTTTGAAACTTTTCATTTGAATCTTAGATGATTCTTAGATTTCATTTGCATCTTAGATCGGTTCAGCCATCTTCAAGAAAAATGAGTTACACAATTTTGATTTCGTTTCACATATCATCCTGTAGTTCCGAAACCAGAGGTCGGAACCAAACATAATGCAGGAACTTTGTTTGGGAGCATACGACTTTTCGTATGAATCTGAATTTGTAGAAAAGAAATTTTCCGAGAAAATTATTGAAGTTATTTGTTACACACGCATTTGCTGATCTCGACGAACTGATTCGAATGGTATATGGATATTATGTTGTTCCAGCATTTATTGCTGTAAGTAGTTTAAAACAAAATAATTAAAAAAAATTCTGCCACCATCTGGTTTATATATGTCATATTCGAACGATTATGTTGCCAAAAACGAGCCGTGCCAAAATCGGTCCGAGGCTAAATGTCATGAAAAAGAATGCTGTACACAATCCTTTTGGTTCTTAGAAACAATTGTATGTAACAGTATAAAAAATCGTGTTTTCCGTTGCTCCCAAGCATTTCTTTGTCATACAGCGCTCAAAACTCCTACTGCTGGAATAGGGGGAAAAGTCGCTTACAGAAAAATTTCGATATCTCCGTTAAAAATGGACGGATTTTAACAATCTATGGCTTGTTGGATAGGTATTACCGTGCGGAATCTAAGTCTGAAAACATATTCTGTTTTCAAGGTCAATTGTGACAGATACTGTCAAAAAACTGAAAATTTTGACATAAAACTTTGTATAACTCAAAAAGTAAACATCCGATCTCAAAACCATTCAATAGCGTTTTGGGTGACGGGGAGACCTTTCATTTGCGACTAGTTTGATGAAAAGCGGTCCAGCCATCTCTGAGATCTCGACCTCTTAGTTGACAACACACATACGGACACACACACATACACACACACACACAGACATTTGCTCAGTTCGTCGAGCTGAATCGATTGGTATATGTCATTCGGCCCTCCGGGCCTCGGAAAAATTTTCGAAAGTTTGAGCGAATTCTATACCTATTTTTTATATATATAAAAATAGGTAAAAAAGGTAAAAATAGAAGACAAAAGATGTGTTCCACATCAAAAAGTTACGTAAAAAGAGGTAACGTAAAAAAGCGATCGCAAACAAAGGTTTGGGTGTAACTGAACTATATTTGAGTAGTAGACACTCGTCAGGTAAAACGAAATTCTGTTCATACTCATTTCAATATCACGTGAAGTGTTCCTGGTTCACAATCATAAGATCGTTTTAGGATAGCCTGAGCTTGTACATTGTCACATTTACATTTCAAACGAATATCGTTTCACCCGAGAACTTCAGAAATAACATCCAACTTGTTGGATCAACAATGATTCAAAATAACACATCTCTGTTACTCGTTGAAATCCCCTAGCGAAATCCTTAGTTCCACTTGTCTAATAATAAACAACAATCGTGCGATAATCCAGAGCTTCTAAGAAGACAGATATTTGCCCGAGGACATACATATCTGTGCCACTCCGAACAATATAAATTCGACCAGTTTGTCTGTCAACCTGCCTGCCTGCCTGTCTGTCCGTGTCTTGACCACTCGAAACCGCGCTCGTTCGGTGCGTCCCAAACTCCACGGCCTCTCGCTTCTCGCCAAACCGACTCGGGAATACCAACCGGACAATCGTCGGACGGAAATGCCATGTAGTACCATAATTGTGTTCTGTTAGGTTCATTAAATTAAATCAAAGTTAAATGTGCATGTGTTTGTCGCTTGGAAGACTTATAATCGAATCTCGAGGACCAAACGACCGGACGCTTGATGTTCATCGTCGTCGTCATCATCGTCGTCGTCGTCATCATCGCCGTCGTCGTCGTCGTTGTCATCAGCGAGCGAACTCAAGGAGCTGACGGATTCTTTTGTGCTCTCTTGTTCGGACAGATGGACGGAAAGCGCAGTGGAGCCAATTTAGTCAATAGACTGAAAGACCGTACACGGGATTAGATATCCGAGGCATTGTGGAGCAATAATGGGAAAATTACATTCGAGCGACGCGAGCCGTTAGATCTAGACAATTGATGGTACGACGTTTCACTGGAAATTTTAAAGTTCAACCGAACCGAACCGAACAACAAACATTGTCATACATTTAATATTAAGTTGATGCACATCTGTGCGTGCGAAAAATCGAAACATTTGTTATTCAACACGTCCATTCGGCGACTCCAGGTGCGGACCCTTCAACGGTTGTCTGTGCCGCGTACTTTGTGAAGTGGAACTCGGCCCGACGGCCATGTAATCATGCGTAGCTATCAATTCGATAATAATATTTAAATTATTCAGTAATTAATTAATTTCATTGCGTTCAATAATAACTCATTCATTCGTTGGTGCGGCATCCGTTTGGAATACTTTTTCATCCCTGAATGAAGGGTAGCCAACACACACACACACACACCAACACACACCTGACTGCACTCCAAGCGTGAACTGCGCGGCAACAAACAACCTTACATAACAGAACAAGGGCACGAAATTGTCACTTCGTTGGAACCGCAGTACCCGGCGATGGCATCTGTTTCTCTTGATGCACATTTCACGTGACGAAATGATTACTGCTTTTATCCGTTCGGGCAGATCGTGTTTGTCACCGGGTGCTGTACGCAAAAGTGCCTCTCTGTTCAGAGGTGACGGGTGAGGGAAAACAGATTTCCGAACAGTACTGAATACTGCGGTTGGACCGTTTTTCAGTCCGACGCGATTCCAGTTCGCGACGCCATCTTCTGACCATTCTCTTCCGGACACCCCAAGCCAAAAAGAGGGGACAATCGAAACCACAATCACAGGACGCCAATCAATTAATGCAACGAAAGTGTGGAGAATGGCTGACCATATGCGGATAGAAATTTAATTGCATGGGATTAAAAACCATAAATCAGATTTATCAAAATTCGCCAGGCAATCAATAATTGGCGTATTTTGTAATGGTGCTTGATATTTTCATAAATTCATTCTAATGGTTCAATTTCTATACGCATTGTTGAGCACGTTTTCAAGTGATCCCGAAAGTGACCTCACCATTCGCAAAACTGAAACACTGTTTGTTTCCAGAGCCCCGAAAAAACTTCACTTGAATTGATTTTCCATTGAAAAGAAATGAAAATGTTGAATGTCTAATTTATTTGGGACAGGAAATTATTATCATTTTAACACCCCAACTGAAAGTATTTATAAAGGTGCGGAGATTTTTGCTATGTTTGGATATGTTGTCTGTAAATGTGAAGAGTTTGTAAAAAATGAGAAGATAGATAAAGTTGAAGTTTTGTGATTGATAACGTCAATTGGTCAATACGTTTTAGCGGTTTTCATGGTTTGTATTATTTTTTTTTAAACTTAAACTTTTCTACAAATTATCTCAAATATATCAGCGCTACGGAATAAGTATTTGATTTTGGAGTTATAATTTTTTGAAATTTTTGTTATGAAATTATCTTTTGAACGACTTGAACAATGTTTTTGAAATTTTAATATGTTCGATAAAAATGTTATATGAGAATAGATTATAAACATGTTGTTTTTTGAAAATTTGGACTATTTAACATACCGTTTAAAAAAAAATGAGCCAAGTGAACTATTTCGTTTTGGAGTCATAATATTTTGAAATTTTCGTATTTGCTAGGAACATCAATTGTGGAAGCCGTAGATATATTTCATACTTTTCATATTATAGATCTATTTTATGATTGATCTACACAGCGAATAAATGTTTGCTTCATTGAGAGATCGGTAGTTAACGCTGTACCTATGCCAACCATATCTCATCCTCGGACAATAAGTCAGCTTCGAAATTGATGACGGAAGTCATCGACATCTATCGCAAATCGAATTCAACTCATCACTCTCTCCAAAACGAACGCCTTCATAAACCGTACTTTTCAGAACCATCATTACATTGCTATACAGAACTATAAAAAAACACTTCGTAATATTTAATTATGTGTCAGAATGTTTTATCTTATTCGGTGAATTTCGGTGTAGGTGCATCATTTCAAATTTCAGTAGTGACGAAGTCTAATGCTTGCACAATTCACACAATCGATCATCTAGTTCGGAAGTATAAAGAAAGAGTGTCAATTTTATTCGTATTCGCGACACCCAGTTACGTCTCTGACATTACCTACCCGCCTGTTTTCATTTTGTTTCTAAATTTTCTGATATATTCTCATGTGTAAAATCATCAAAGACAGGAACAACCAGAGCCGATTAGCAAAGTTAGTGTTAGTAGGCCAATAATGTCGATATCATTTCTAGAAAATTAAAATAATAATCGTAAGGAGTGTATCAAAAATAAACTATCCACATACATTTGTGTTGTACGCATGTATTTGTGATGGTTTGTTATGCTCAGATCACAGCATGCTGTGCGTTTGGCTGTCAGCTTTCGTTTGTTTGTTTGTTTGGGCGGTTGAAATTCTGCGTTTTCAAAATGTCGCGTATTTAAAAGGAAGTGAAAATTAAGGTTCTGAACACATGGCTAAAGTGAGAAAGGTATTACTATGCGAAAATTGGCGAAGCGCTTTGGAATTCATCATGCCAGTGCACAGTGGTCCGAAACGGGAAATTAGCGTGATAAAAATATTTTCACTTTTAAATATTTTATTTTTTTAGTTGGTGTTTTCACAAAAGTTGTTTGTAACCAAATGGCACTCCTTTCGATGAAAAATGTTACTAGAGTGGTCCTCATTCAGATTGAAATCTGAAATCTTACCTTCTTAATTTAACTCAAAATCGACTTTGTTGTACAATAAAGTTGTAGGAAATTTTATTTTGAGCAACTTTGCTGAGAAAAGCACCTCTCTAGCTTTTCATTTGATCGAGTTACATCAATTTTTCCGAATAAAAGTAGGGTGGCTCCTGAAAATTCACTTTTTTTGTTCTATCTTTTTTTGTGAAACGTTCTACGGAAAAGTTGTCTTTAGAACAATGTATGGAACACTTGTAGAACTAATTTGATACCATTATTCTGCTGAAGGAAGTATGTTGATACGTTAAGGCGTTTAAGAGTTATGCAATGTTTTCGAGTTTTTTGAAGGTATTTTTAAAACTGATCCCAGCCACCGGCTGAAAGTCTCTTTAATAAAGAAAAATTAAACTAAACTAAAACTAATTTAAATAAGTTAAAAAAATAACACCCTTCCAATTTTCTCTTAAATTTTTACTTATATTATGACCTTTCAGGAACCGCATAGGATACATTTCTATCGATCTGGCATCTAATGAATATTGATATTTGAAGCTTGACTAGTTTTTGATGAAAAAATAATCATAACTTTTTATTGGTAGCTCATATGAAAAAGCTTGGTTGGACGAAATTGTGCGCAATGATTAGTACAACAACTCTTCTGAAGACAACTTTTCCGTACAACGTTTCACAAAAAAGTTAGAACAAAAAAAAGTGATTTTTCAGGAGCCACCCTACATTTATTCGGGAAAATTGATGTAACTCTATCAAATAAAAAACTAGAGAGGTGCTTTTTTCAGCAAAGTTGCTCAAAATAAAATTTCCTACAACTTTATTTGTCATTTTTGAGTTCAATTAAGAAAGTAAGATTGCAGATTTCAATCTGAATGAGGACCACCCTAGTAACATTTTTCATCAAAAGGAGCGCCATTCGGTTACAAACAAGTTTTGTGAAGATGCCAACTACAAAAAAACTAACATTTAATAGTGAAAATATTTTTGTCACGCTAATTTCCCTTTACTGGCCATAGTGCAGTGTTAAAACCTTTATTAATAAGTTTGGGGAACACTATTCTTTGGATAAGCTACCAGGAAGAGGCAGAAAACTCGGTTCTTCCAACCCGAAACTGGGCCAGAAAGTCATCTCCAATCATGAAGAACAAATCAATGTCAATACGTGATTTGGCCAAAAAAGAGACTTACCTTATGATAAAAAAAGAACCGGAATTTTCATTTTAAAATTCCCGCGCTTGTCCAATCGGTAAACTTTTATTCTCTCAACGTTGGCAACACTTTTATACAAATTCTGTCAAATTTTGAAGCATATCGCTTTTGTTTGGCGTCTATACAAAAAAGTTGAAAAATTTTCGTGTGGCGATTAAAATGGATGAAAATTTAGAACAACGTGCGTGCATCAAATTTTGTGTTGCAAATTTAAGTGTTCCGAAACGTTGAAAATGTTAGAAAAGGCCTTTGGTGAATCGTGTCTAGGACAAACACAGGCATACGAGTGGTATAAACGCTTCAAAGGTGGTCGTACAAGCTTGGATCATGATGAGATCCCTGGCCGCCCAATAACATCTGTTACTGAAGAAAACATTGAATCGGCGAAGCAAATCGTGTTGCAAAATCGTTCTGTACCGATTAGAGAGATTGCTGTGTTGTTGGGCATCTCATATGGATCAACCGAACACTTTTTAACTGATGTTTTGGGTTTGAAACGCGCCGCTTCTCGGCTGGTGCCAAAAAAGCTAAATTTCATTCAAAATTTGACAGAATGTGTATAAAAGTGTTGCCAACGTTGAGAGAATAAAAGTTTACCGATTGGACAAGCGCGGGAATTTTAAAATGACAATTCCGGTTCTTTTTTTATTATAAGGTATGTAAAGGAGGATTCAAAAACCCTTCCAGGTCCACAATATTTTGCAGTCGTCGTTAGCGACGCGGGCAGGTCGATTCAAGTGGAGAAAATCGGTCGTTAGGTACTGGTATGGCAAGCGTTATGTTCCTGTGGTTTGAAGTCAACCATTTTTTGCACTACCGGAGCTATAAATGCAGAAATCTATCGATCTGAGTGTCTCCAGAAGAGATTGTTGCCTTTATATAAGAAGCATAGTACACATCTACAGTTTTGGCTGGATTTAGCGTCGGCTCACTATGCCAAAATCACTCTCAATTGGCTTGCGGAAAAGGGTATAAATTTCGTTGAAAAAAATATCAATCCACCAAATTGCCCTTAGCTTCGACCCATGCTTATTTTCGTTACACTCCTTATGTACTGCTTCAAACATAAAGAATGATAGCATGATAGCAATACCGATACAATACAGACGCACGACCCAGTGATTGACTGGTTCACGGGTAAAGCACATTTCCTGCTTAAGTGACAAACCCTCTGGTGAACTGGTGCAATAGAAGATACTCGTATCTTTCGTTGCAAATTGGAAACCGCAAAGGAATCTGCCGCTAGGGTTACAAGGGTTTCTTACTACGTTGCTAGTATTCATTTGGGCACCATAGCCTAGTTTATCCGATACGGAAAGTGTGAAGCCTTGTAACCATTCACCCACCGCCCCCCCCCTGGCCATAGTAGCCCATAAAGGAATAAAAAAAGCATTATGCAATAGAAATTTTCAAAATTCTCTTCAATTTTTTTCTAAATTGTTGTGTTTCGGGAATTTCTGTTGTAATATATAGAAGAAAATGTATAATATGAGAAAGGCAGCATTACACAACTAGGTAGAGTAAAACAGGTTTTTAAATTTAAAGCTGTTGGTGAGAGAGTTTCAAAATTGCATTTTTAATGTCATCTTGATCGGTCGTGTCTCGTACACAACCCTGTAATTTCATTTGCATGTCACCTTCATTTAACTAACAGTATTATGACAAATGCAATTGATCCACATTTTTGGCAAGATTCAGCAATGTATTTTTACTCTGTTTGTGGAAAAGCATGTAGTTTTGTTGGTATTCACACGTCATCCAGTTTCGCCTCTGACATTACCCACCCGCCCTTTTAGTTTCGTTTTTAAAAACCATTTGATCACTGATTGTGCGATGCATTTTCAGTGCAGAGGCCAAACATTACCGAATAGTGCCATCCATACAAGCGGCAAGGTGCAACCATCGAATGTTATCTCTATACATTGAACAGGAATCCTCTTCATTAGGAATGGTTGTCTGGTTGTCTGGAACGACAACTTGATGAACACATAGTTTGTTTTACGGACGGTTCTCTGTTGAATGGTCGTGCTGGTGCTGGTGTCTACTGTCGTGAAATGAGGCTGGAGCAGTCTCATTCACTTGGTAGATACTGTACTGTATTCCTAGCAGAAATCTACGTAATTCTGTGTGGAGTACAATCGGCTCTTCAGCAGAGGATCTGTGGTAAACGTATTTATTTTTGTTCCGACAGTCAGGCAGCCTTAAAAGCACTCAGTTCGAATGACTCACGGTCGAATCTAGTGATCGCATGTCGAACTCAAATTGAAGACCTCAGCATTTCAAATGCTGTTTACTTCTTATGGGTACCCGGCCATTCTGGTATTACTGGAAATGAATGGGCTGATGAGTTGGCTAGCGTTGGTGCAACGAATGATTTCGTTGGTCCTGAACCAGTTTTACCACTTTCAACTAGTTGGATAAAGCACAAGATTCGTTCTTGGGCTGCATCCAAACATGCCAGCTACTGGCGCAGCTTGCAAACTTGCGCTCAGACAAAAGCATTTCTACCAGATTTAAATCTGAAAATGTCAAAGTGTCTACT
Source organism: Malaya genurostris (assembly GCF_030247185.1). NCBI lineage: Eukaryota > Metazoa > Arthropoda > Insecta > Diptera > Culicidae > Malaya > Malaya genurostris. Next base: position 40,479,214 of record NC_080570.1, on the reverse strand, counting down.
GCATTTCTCCAAGTATCATTGAAGTATTCTGGTCAGAGCTCTGACTGGACATTGCAAACTCAATTATCACATGGCTACTATTCAACGTGCTGAGTATTATTCGTGTGATTTGTGTAAATGCGATTATGGTACTTCATATCATCTGATATGTAACTGTCCCGCATTGACGCAGCTACGTATCCGGGTTTTTGGTTCTCCATACATGGTTGAGTCTGTGTATGCGGAGCTAAAATTGAAGGATATTCTCTCGTTTCTCACCCAATGTGGTAAGGAGCTATAGTCAAAAGGGTTCATCGTTCTTCCTGGAGTGAATGAATCCCTTCTGTATTCACCTTAAATAGGGTTTAGCAGATTGTTTGGCATCCTTTGGAGGGTACCGAATTTACTTCTGCTCGTACATACTGCGAGTCGTTCTGCATTCTTCCGGGAGTGCAGAATGGTGTCGCTTTTGTAAGATCTCTAAATCCTCTCGGGGGTTGGAGGTTTTATTAACAGCATACTGTTCGGGACCTCGTAGAGGTTCAGAATTTCCTTCTGCTTCCACTAAATGTGATCCTCAGCAGATTGTTCAGCATCCCTTAGGGGTGCATAATTTACTTCTGCTTTTATGTGTTTTTGTATCTTCAATTTTTCCCATCCTCCTAGTCCAACCCTTACCATTTCCTTTCAATCCTTCCCTCTTATATATCGGGAAAATGATGCTTAAAACAAATTGATGGCAAGGCACAAATCTCCAAATATCAAGGGGAACGTGCCATTTGAGCCAATTTGTTCTGATTCCTGATTCCTGATACATTGAACAGGCTAAAAAGTACCCTTGCTTTGTTTTGCACTAATTTGTGTTTGTGTTTTAAATTACATCCCCTTTCCGCCAATCTCAAATCGTCGGTGGGGTCCAAGCATCTGCTCTAGCTCAAAACTCTAGCCGCTGGTGATAACTTGAATATGATCGCTAGATAAACAAGTACTGCAAAACATGGCGACACCGTCGGAGTCCGTCCACAGTCAGCCTTAAAATTTCCGAAACCAAGCGCACTGTGCAGTCCGTGCTTTTACTAACCAACGAACAATAAATTACACCCGTTTTCCATTTACTCAGCATAAACCGAACCCAACGCAACGATGGGCAGTGTAAAACTCACCAGGGTTGTCTCGTAGAATGTTCCTGTCACCCGTCCTGTCCAAGGCGGCAAGCGGGGATTCCGTTCTGTTCCTGTCATCGTACGCCGTGTCGCAGCAGCAGATCGGACCAGCGAATCAGAATGAGAGCAGCAAATCGTCGACAGTCGAAGCAAACGGGGGACGATGCGAGCCTAATGCTCTGAATGAGAAATAAATTCAACCGAATAAGTACCGTTGATTAGAAATATCCGGCATAAGCGAGTAAAGTACAATTATTATTTTATAAATCCATGCTAGAGCACAACCGCGGTCCATTAAATTAGGGGCTCTCTTGCAGTGTAGCTTGCGCTCATTCCGGGGAAAGTTACTGAAAATAGGAAGGTCCAAAATTGATCATGAATACTTACGGGAATTGCAGCAAACGAACGAATTATTCCCTAGACACTAAAACTGACATATCGACATACGAGCAGAACAATCGTTCGAGAAAACAATTCAAAACTGAACATCCCCACTTGCAGTGGAGTCCACATTGAGTTAACATTGTAGTGGGTTATCATCCATGGAGAAGCATCGTTTACAGCTTAACCCAGTCGGAGCAGCGAAACTTGACCGACGCTCCGAATGGATCTGACCCACGCACGTTCAAACGGTCATTCAAAACGGTTCCAATGTGTAACCACAGATGTAATACGTTGCCTGCCGGTTGTCTACTGGGCCAAGGCGGAGTCCGCTGCTGCAATAATTTGTCCTAATTCTCTGACCAGTACACAGCCTGGGACCACCACCAGCGCAAATTATCCGAATCTGATAGCTGGACACATATCCCGTGGATGGCAGTCGAAACCCGCCGCGCTGGCTGCTGATTGGTGCAAAATCACACAAAAGTGAAGTGTCAATATTTTCTGCAGTTCCGCCACTACGACAAACTGACATTTGATGGAGGTCACCGCCATTCCGGTGGAATGATGTGCACTTGAACTTGAACACGAATTTTAGTTGACTTTTTTCAAAATGGGAAAAAAATAAAAACGAATAAACGAGTAAACCCAATGTATTTGTGATCAATTTCTGTTTATTTTTTGTAAATGCAACTCATTAATCGCGAAGGAACCGCCACAGTTTTTTTTTCGAAATATCGCTTTCTATATATTATTGTGTATTCAAGAATTTTCTTTGCTTGAATCAAAGCGCTTCTCAGAAAGAAGAAGAAAGATGATAGTCGAATGGGGCCCAGTCTGGTGAGTAAGTCGCATGGTCAAGTACTTTCCACTGCAGACTCCTCTTCGTGTCGCGAGCGCCGTTTTTACTTGTGCGATGCACAGTGGTCTGAATCATGTCGAAACACGCGTTTTTTTATTTGTGCTTTTTGGATCTTTCGTGTCTTGAGAAGAGTTGTTATTTGGAATGGTTGGCATTAAAACATACACGTTTATTTTTCATGTATGTCGTCATACCGAACTATTTACAAATTTTTCTTCATCAACGCAAGCCAGACATGTGGTCTGCCTCACCTGTTTATCTCACATTGGGCCCTATGGACTGCAGACCTATTGTCAAAACCACTGTGTTAATTCTCATTTCGGATTTTTAAGGAGCATCTATTCTTTTAATGCACATAAACATAAAGGACTACGCCTTTCTTTATCATAAGGAGTGTATCGATAAGTTATTAGCAACATTCAAACAGTTATTACTCTAAAATGGCTCAATTTTTTTGCAGCGTGTTTTGCGGTGACATGTTTGTTTACATGTCAATAACAGCTGCGCAATCGATTGGTTTCGGTACGGTTTATCGTTTCAATGATGAGTCGAACTGATTCGGAAACGCGAAAGAAAATTCTGCACACTTGGTGCTCAGAAAGTGGTGTCACGTACAACGAAATTGCAAAACGGGCGAAAGTGCACCACACCAGTGTCAAAAATATTATCGAGAAGTTCGGTAAGACCCATTCCATGAAGGATTTGCCCCGATCCGGTTTTAAAACGGGTTCCAGCCAGTCCGGCCGGGACTTAAAAGTGGTTGAGGAAAATCCCATCGGCGTCGACGCGGGATTAGGCCAAGCAGTTCAACACCAGCACCGGGATGATTCAACGGATCAATGTTCGGAACTCCCTGAAAACGTACAAGAAACAGCACGTGCCGAAAAAGTCCCTGGTACAGCAAGTTCAGGCCAAAACAAGAGCGCGAAAACTGTACAACCGGGCTCTACAGAATAAAGACGGATGCATCCTGATCGACGACGAAACCTAGGCCAAGGAAGACTCTCGAGCTCTGCCCGGACCGCAATATTATACGAAATCGGTGTACCAGGACCTGGACGACGCTGACACCACGGTGGCGACGGAAAAGTTTGGGCAGAAGGTGTTGGTCTGGCAAGCAATTTGTAGCTGTGGTTTGTGGTCGTAAATTTTCTTCATGAAGGTCACAATTAACGCCAAGGTGTACGAGGAAGAATGTTTGAAGAAGAGAATGCAGCCACTGTACAGAAAGCATAAGGCTCCTCCTTTCTTCTGGCCGGATTTGGCTTCAGCCCTCCTACGTCAACTCCGTTCTACAGTGGTTGTCAAAAAATGATGTACAATTGTTGGAAAAGGACATCAACCCACCAAACTGCCCGGATCTACGGCCAATTGAAAGGTATTGGGCAATTGTCAAGCGGCACTTTCGGAAGGAAGGTACAGTGTCCCAAAACAGGCAGGAGTTAAAAAAAAACTGGACAGCTGCCACCAGGAAAGTCACAAAAGTAACTGTGCAGAATTTTATGAAGAATGCCAAGTCCAAAGTGCGGGCGTTTCACAGAAACCAGGATTTTCTTCAATATATATCGAAAACTGATGTCAAAATATGTTTTTTCCCTTTTTTATTCAATAATAAATGTTACTAACTACTTTTCAATACACTCCTTACAAACCATTTCGGTAAAAAGTGAAAATAGAGTTTGATTCGGATGCTTGATAATTGTACAACAATTAGTGAAAGAATTTAAATCGTTTATTATAGATTCCGTGTTAAACGTATCAAGTGTCCATAAATTCCTTTAGAAGAATACGGAGCTGTATTGAAAGTTCCCATTCCACTCCCATTTAAACATTAATTTAAACATAATATAACTAAATAAATAACAATATGTTGTATGTAGCAATGCGGTCAAGTTTCGATTTCGAATGAAATTGTTTGGTTGAAAATGAAATTTCTGGCCTTTCACTGTCAGTATAGCTGAAATCCGAACAAATCGGTTGCCTCTCGTTTGGCGAACGGCGCACAAAATAAATCTGCTACTTGCTTGTGTGCCCTTCCCTACAGCGCTAACGTTTCGCACCGAGTCGTGGGCACCCGTGAAGTTGGACGTTGTATTAGTGACGATACTTATTCTGATTGAAAATCGATTTTATAAAATCAAATTAATATATATGCGAAAATCCATTTTATCTTTGCTTGAGCCCATGTGGAGACACTGATAATGGTTAGGAACTAAATGATTTGACCGTAATTGTGAATTCTAACACTATCGTTTACGGCCTTTAGAACTGTTGACTTGTCATGTATTTTTTTATAATAAAATTTTTATTCTGCCCCTTTTGCGTAAAAGCTTTACGTGGCCGGTTGGCTTACATTTTTGTTACTTAAAATTTTTTTTTGTTATTGGATCTCGTTGTCACTCTTTTTATAGGGAGAGATGAGCTTCCTTTTCCATCCAACGACGATCGGGGGTCACTTCGTCCGCGGCTTATCTCATCATCCATTGCTTTATCGTCGGTGTTGTGTGTGATTTCCGTTTCCTTTTCGTTTTCCTTGTTGATCGTAGTCTTGGGCTCGTTGGAAGTTGCTGTAGATGCGCCTTGTTGTACATTGGTTGCAATTGCTGGTTGGTTGGAGGGTAAGTTGTTAACTGCAGCTGGTGTACTTTGTTCTATAGGGGATACGTTGGGTGGTTTCGTTGAAGGGGATACTTCACTGTTGTTGGTGACTGTCACAGGTGTACTGGGGTTGCTTGGGGTTGGTGTGAAGGAAGCACCGTTGTCCTTTGGTGTGGTTGTCTCCTTGTCCAATTTATCACATGGCTTACCGTAGTGAACAGCTTTTTGGCATTATTGACATGTGGCCATCTGATTGTCATAGGTAACAAGTGATTTGCACGGTATTCTTGTATCCTGACCGAAAGTTGTATAAGAAGGTATAGGCCTCTTCAAGCGCATGCGTAACAAACGTACACCATTTAGAATACCGGGGAAAAAATTCTTCCACTTTTCTTTTTCGATAGAAAATCTCTCCGCATTGGGACATAGTTTTGCGAATATAAGGATCGATGACGCTTGAGGGAAGATCATGCACACGCACTTCTATAGCACTATCTTCCATATATACTGGAATGTTGTACTTAATGTTCTCGTGCTCCACATAGTGCACATTGTTATTGTCTTTTGCGAATTAAATTGCATCCAACTCTTTATAAAACTGGATATAAACAACATTATTTGTCTTATTGCATTGAAGTAAATGCACACGTTTAATGTCAAGATGCATTTGCTCCTTAAGCAAACCTTCCAGCTCTTGTATCGAAGGAATTTTGCACTACCTGAAGTCAACAACAATTGTATTCTTTCGTGTCGACGGTAGCTTTCGTTCGTTTGGTTCACTCATTTCGAGGTTCACTACACAATAATGTACTTGGTTTCTTCCGTCCCGAACGTAAGCGGTTTTGTTTTATCGACTGACTTGGATGAGATGTGAAAGCGAACTGATGTTGTTCATATATTGTCACCGTTGTGTTCATACCTAAATAAATTTCCCACACTGTGAAAGCTGCAGAAGACTTTCTTTTTCCGTCCGTCCTGCAGCAGAACTGCACACAGTGTGGATCAATTCAATATTGAAGCAATTTTTGAGGAGAACTTTCTTCTCCGTAAACTGGACAAGTATGGGATTAGAGGGATTGCTAATAATATTATCCGAAGCTATTTAGAAAACAGAATCCAATATGTTTCAGTCGATGGAGAAATAAGTTTTTCAAAACTAGTAAGCATTGGCATACCACAGGGAAGTAATATCGGGCCCTTACTGTTCTTGATATATTTTAACGATATGTGCAAGATTAATCTCTCTGGTATTCCAAAGTTATTTGCGGATGATATGGCCTTGTTTTTCTTCCGAATACCAATACAAATTCTATTATAGTAAACCGTCTTTTTTTTCAAGGTGAAACGCATTTACGCACAGAGTGTGGGACTCTTCGCAGGACTACCACTGTATAATTGGAACTACGCACTAAAACAGCTTGGATCTCCAACCCACCTCCTCGGAACTACCGTTAGGTATTACTTCGGGGTGGAAGGCTATCGGTGCTCAAAGCACCCATCCTGGACTCATGCATCGTCATGGACGTCTGCATCGTTCTCTCCTACATTTTGGGCCATTTATCTCTCGATTTTTAGCCACTCATTTCGCTACAGGACGAGGAGGATGTTGAGGTCGGTCCAGCGATTCCGGTTGGAGCTTAGCTTCCGGTTCGCTGGCGCCTCGACGACCCACGAACTACTCGGCTAATCCCCGACGATGGATCTAACCTACACTGACGGGAAAGTTCCCCGACGATGGAAGTTTCTCTGTGACCTACGCTACCGAAATCCGTGAACGATTCGAACAGCAGGATGCCTGATTCGGTTCAGTGAATCCGATTGGAGGATGACTTTCGGTTCACTGGCGCCCCGTTGATCCATACCGGAGTTACGTCGCAATCTACTCATCTTATCCTCGTCGAAGGTTCTAGACTACGCCGACGGAGAGCTCCCCGACGAAAGAGTTTTTCCCGACACCGATTCTCGTGTTTTGCCACACGGGACACTCGAATGAGTGCCAAGGGCGATCCTGTGATTCCGGTTGGAGCGTGGCTTCCGGTTCACTGTCGCCCCGACGACTCAACTTCGATGTAGTGGCTTCTACTCGACTAGTCCCCGGCGAAGGGTATAGCCTACATCGGCGAAAAATTCCCCGGCAATGGAAGTTCTCCCGTAACCGTTACTTCCGATACCCGTGGACGGATCGATCGGCAGGATGCCTGGGTCGCTCCAATGATTCCGGTTGGAGGATGGCTTCCGGTTAACTGGCGCCTAGACCATCCATACCGGAGGTACGTCGCAATCTACACGTCTAATCCCCCGGCGAAGGATTTAGACTACACCGACGAAGAGTTCCCCGACAACGGAAAAACTCCTGAACCGACGCTTGTTCACTGATCCCTCTTTAGCGGCCGGCGGTTGCGACTGGCTGTTGTTCTGCGCTCCAATTCCTCTGCAAGATGCCCGCGATCTGGGAGGTCGCGGTCGACACTGCGTTCCAGTTCTTCTCACTGTGGTACATCCTCTGGACTAGGTTCTCTGGTGTCGTTTCTCTGCCACATACATCCAGTAGACCATTCCTTTGTGTTGCAAAGCGGGGACAGGCAAACAGGATGTGTTCTGCCGTCTTGGGGCAAAATACAACAAAAAGTGGACAACGATGGGGAACATTGTGCAACATAAGCCCTTCTAATGGCTCCAAATGTTATCTAAAGAACTAGGGAAAGGGCTCCCTATTTCATCTCATTTGTAAAGACGTTACCTTAAAAAGCTTTATTTGGCCACTAAAATCACTATGATTTTTTCATAATTTGGCATAACTCGTCTTGCTCCACATGGAGAAAAGATTCACATTACTTGGAAATTAAAATAATGTTCAAAAATTCAGCTAAAAACACTTCTGATATGTTCACTACTCTGCTCCTAACTTCATCTCAAAGGATTTTTATTCATCCTATTGTTGGTCCTTTATTCATCCTAATAATTAGTCATGGCGACAGCATGGCGAATTTTTCTTAAAAATGGCCTTATGCCAACTATAAGACAACACACGATATTTTTACAACCAGTTTTGAATAATTTCGACGTTTAAAAATTTTTGGGTCGTTTTCGTTACCTTTCGTTTTAGATTTAAAATTTTACAGTGCAGTTAATTTGGTAAACTTTACGACTAAACAAAAAGTTTTATTTAGGCATTAGCCCTTCTAATGCAGAGCCAGAGATGCCATTTATACAGATTTATCTGTATTGTATAGATTTTTGCGTTCGCAAACTGATTTAAATCAGAGTACAGATTTTATACAGATTTCCTAAATGTAATACAGATTTGCACAAATTCATCAGAAGTGAGAAGTAAAAAATTAGACTTTTCTCTTTGAGTATCTATTAGTATTTGATTGCAATAATTTTTTGAAAGTTTCTTAATCAACGGACAAATCGCATGTTATAATGGAAATCTGGCATCTCTGGCATCTCTGTGCACAGCCGATGAAACACACACACACACTTAACAGCGTTATGTTGACATATAGCGGAAAGAAATCAGTGCTACTAGATTTGTCACAATGGTTATTTCATTAGTATTTAACATGCTCTTTCTGGTAATATTCGAAGCCGAAATAGTTTTATTGAAATATAAATAACAATAACATAATTAAACTAATGTCACAGATACTAAAAACTACTTGTTGATGATAATTTGAAGAAGAAAAACAATTTTGTTCTGTAACATTATGAGAGAACCTGGCAACTTTGCGAAACCAAATGAGATGAAAACAAAGCGCAATCAAGTGAACTAAGTGAAAAACTTTCATCTCATATTTTTAAAGACTTTTATTGCTTGTGGGGTAATTTTTGAAGTTCTTAATCGTTAATTAAACAAGTGGCAAGTGAACATTACTAATTATGAAGTTATTCAATAGTAGTGTAATTGTGTTAAACTGTGATCATGTTTCGAGACGAATCGTTTAGTAGATATTCAGGAACATGACCGACTGTAAATCTTGAGGCTAAAATTTGTCCTAAATCGAAAAGTGAGTTTGTTTTAAATGAAAAAAAATCGATCACCGAAGATTTGCAATGGAAAAGTGTGACAATAGCTTCAACATTCATTTTTAAACATTTCACAGTTTGGTTAAGGTACGTTGAAAGATATTATTTATGTTCAAAGTAAAGAGGTGAAGGGATGAGATGGAAATAGGAGCTAGGATGAAATAGGGAGAGCCCTTACCCTATTAAAAGATTGCTTCAAAGCAAATCGAAAATAAAAATCATCAGTTTGCACTAGAATAATTTGATTAGCTTTGTGCATTTTTCGGAGTGCAAAATGCGCTTGAAACGAGTGCGAGTAAAGCCAGTATTTGAATGCGTCGCGTTCGAGAAAAATACCTCGAACAGTGTTTAATGTCGTAAAGAATTCCACAATTTGGCCCTTTTGAATGCCGGAAATGAATCCCATGTAGCATTTTGATAGTTTTTCTTTCACTGAAATATGCAAACCCGAAATGAAATATTCGACATCAAAATTCTGTATGTTGCTATTTTTTTACTCTCATTTGTTCCGCGTCATTTGATTGTGTGAGAAAAAGTATTTGTCGCCAATAGGTCAATCTCTAGAAGCGAAACAGTAAAAGTTGCGAAATTCACACAATCAATTTTGATCCTTTTTTCTGTTCTCAACGCACGGCTTAGGCATAGTTTTGTGTTTTCTAGAATTCGTTCTTCGAACAGTTCCTCCTTTGTTCGAAATAGAAATGTTATTCCTTATACAACAGCATTTACTTGAATGCATATTAATTGTGTCCTTCAAAAACCGCATTGCATCAGCTGTAATTAGAGCGCTTCAGCTGTTCTGCATCCCAGCTCGTCCACCTTAAACTGGGACACTGTATAATTGCACCGAAAGATTGCGCAATACATTTCTCTCTACCTTTGCAGGACGATACCGAATCACCATTAAAGTTAGCCCGTAGAAAACCGCACAATCAGCCCCGGCCCCGAAGAGTGATCCGTCCATCTTCATCAGTCAGCCGTTGTCTTAACGACTGTTTACCGAGACGGATGTGATTCTCTTCTGCTCCTGGGACGGGACTAATTACAGAGGGAAATCAAACAACGGACCGGTCCGAGCTGTACACAGGGCTCTGTGTTGATCTAATCCTTTTTGCCACGGGAAAGTGCAAACACCAAGTGACTGATGGTTGTATTCCAAAGCCTGACAGCTTTTTTTTGTTTGCTATTCGAAGCCTTTATTAGACCAGAAGAGAGAGAGAAATTTCGGAGTCCAATCAAGACACAATTACAACGTACAATAATTGAGTCTTATCGCGCAAACACAAACTAAATTTCATCGTTGATCGAACAAAACCTCATGACATTAACAACTGCTAAGCACGGAAGCTTCCGCATCCTTATCGGTAATGGCTAATTCCAAGCTGAAAAGAAACCAGTTCATTGCTTAGCATGTGTCGGAAATTGAATTAATTAGTCAGTAACGACGAAAACGACTTCCCCGAAAGCGGCGGTCAACCGCCATCAACGGAATCAATCTCATTACGGGCAACTTCCGGTCTCTGTTCCGTATTCAGTGCCCGGTCCACCAATTGTTTACCAAAATCACACCATCAACTGGTTGTAGAATAATGAAATTTTCCGACAGAACTGCTGGTCAATTATCACGCCTTTTGAAACCGTTGCGACACAAACACACACTCAGAGAGAGAAGGAGAGAAACAGCATTGTAGTGGTCATTAAGCGATGTCAAAAAAACACTACCGGTCTGTGCCGGGAGCCCTTATTTAATCAGCAGCACCAGTCGTCATCATGTGGGTCTCGACGGAACAGAACCTCGATGCCGCTCCTTGTTACGGTTTGTTTCTTCCCCTCCCCGTTGCCTGACCTCCTGAGGCAAAAGCTTAATGGCAAATGCCCACGCACTTATCGCTCCTGACATCTATCACCAGGAAATCACAGAGCGAACGAAATCCGAACCGGGAAAGAGTGCGAGCGCTGGGTTTGCTGGATAATTTATGACCGGCATCCATTTAACATGACACGGATATCAAATCCGGAACTTGATGGTAGTGTGGTCGCGTGTGTGCGAATTCCCGTCAGGTCCTTCTCCGGCCTTGTCCGTCAACGCCCGGTCGACACCACGGTTACGCTTTGGTTCGGTCGGTTCTGCGTTCTGCCACAAATCAAGACTAAATCGCCATGTGCTGTACGGAGTTTTGGCGTACGGAAAAGGTGTTGGAAGTCGTTCATTAAGGCTCTCCAAACAGAGAGATCAAATTAAACTGGAATCGAGCAAATTTTTCATGGCAGTGACAAGAAAATCGCTGTTTCGGTGTTGACATTGTGTTTTGGACGGGAGATTTATTCGACGTTTTGTATTAAATGTTTGCATGTTTCATACCTACTTGTTGCCGTCATCGCCTTGATTCTTAATCAACGTTTTTTTGGGGGGGAGTGAAAAATCCATAAAGTTGTTTTGTATGGACCATGGAATTTTCCGTTGAAAAAAGTCGCCAATGATTGCTAGATCTCCGATTGATGTTTGGCGCGCAAGAAAATGCTCAGTATTTCGTCGTTGAAGAAAAGAATACTAGATCGTTGGAAAATTGTTTGGCGCGCAACGAGTAGTTTTGGGTGGAGATTTTACATGCATGTGATCCCTTATTTTGAAACACGTACTGAATATGGTATCACAATCATTGCTTGCCAAATGACTGGTGGAACGCATTTGACTGTTCTTGATATATCGTAAGCAGGATCAAAAGTTCTGACATCGTTTATTAGTGTGATAAATAATGTTGACTATTGTGAGTTGAACATATCAACATATAGAACGATTTTTTAACGAATTAATGACAGGATTCTGCTGCTGAAATAATGAGGACACATAAAGAGATTTTCCTTTCATTCAGGATGGATTACAGGATGCTTAGGCTGCTTATGACATCATGACATTTGTAAGCTGCTTAAGCCAAATCATTCCATGTTTCGAACTTTGTATTACTTGACCAATTACCAAATGCAAATCGTGAATACCATATCTGGAGGAGAAATCGTGGAATTCAAAAACCATTACTACTACCGTTTTATGCATTGGCTTGAACGGTAAGAAGAATACTGGTATAATCAGTCCTCATATTCACTCCGCTAGAACATTTTCATATAATTCTTTCTGATATTGACTCTCAAAACCGAACTCAACGCCATTCGTTAATTGTAGATCGAGTACTAATTAAAATGATGAGGTAACTCAACTAATGAGACGACTATTGATACAGACTAGCGGTGAAGCAGCTAATGGACAACCGCTCAAAACAGGTTTATTCCTTCCGATAAACCATTAATTTTTTTATAGTCTTCAGTCTACAATTACAAACGACAAGTCGCTTTTGGAAATTTGCGGAATCAATTTCAAGTATTCATCTTGGTTATCTCTGCTCCACCGTTCATCTCATATGTCGAAACAATTAGTTTATGGTTCTACAAACAATCTCCGGGAAACAGCCATTGTTGAAAAACGCAATGGCAGTTTTCTCCACTATTACTTGATGGATCGAAGAAAACATCGTTTATTCAGAAAAAAAATGTGCTAAACAAATTGATACTTCTGTTTTGAATTTCTGCTCGAAAACAGTTAAGAAAACTACTTTTGCGTTTTGCAACAATGGCTGTTTTCCTGAAAAGGTAAATTGTCCCATAAGAGAGATCTACAATCTCTGTTCAATGCACTGACTCAAAGGATAAGATGGCGATCGGTGCATTCACTTAATTTTTCCGTAACAAAATCTTTTGACATGTTCACAATAATTATGTATGATATTTCTTTTTCGGGCCGAAGTTAATGTGGTGGATACGAATTATTAGTATTATTTTTATTATGAGAAGAGCGTAACTTACACTGCGACATTACTGTTATATTATATCATAGCATATTATATTATATAATTATATTATATTTTATTATATTATATTATATTGTATTCTACTATATTATGTTATATTGTATTGCATTATGTTGTATTATATTATATTATATGATATTTTTTTTTTTTCATAAATACGTTTATTTCATAGGCAATATACATAAGTTTTTCTTCGCCGTGGCATCCACAATACATAGTAGTTTAAACCTAATACATTTCGAATATCATATTAGTATGTTGGTACTCATTAGTTAATCTAAACACTGTTTTTATCAAGCGAGTTGCTATTTTAAATTACATTAAATAAAATACATTTATTTTGTACATGATCTTATAACTATTTCAGGATTGTTTGTATCAGTTCACCACTTATATTCAATATCCTATAGTTGGCTATTGGTTGAACTCATGGAAGAGAAAACAGTTTAACATAAAATAAAATTTAAATTGGAACTCCAATGGATTTAATGAAATGATAAAGAAGTTTCATGTATGGAAGGTCACGACAAGCAAGAATGTCGCGAACTGGGACATTGGATAGTCTACCTTGGGTACGCAAGGAATTTATTAGTTGAGATCTGACATCACGAAACTCCACGCATGTCCAAACAACATGGTCAATATCGCGGTAACCTTCGCCGCAAGCACAATGATTAGTCTCGGAAAGTCCAATTCGAAGGAGATGTGCATCTAACGTGTAGTGATTGGACATGAGTCTGGACATCACACGAATGAAATCTCTACTCACATCCAGTCCCCTGAACCATGCCTTTGTCGATATTTTAGGAATAATTTTAGGAATAAATGGCTAAAATATCGGCTCTTTCATTGCCTGGAATGGAGCAATGAGCCGGAACCCAAACTATTGTGATTAGATAATTATTATTCAATATGTCGTTCAGACACTGTTTTATTTTACCCAAGAAAAACGGTTCATTTTTGCCAGCAGCGTTTGAGCGAATGGCTTCAATTGCACTCAGACTATCTGTGAAGAGGAAATAATGGTTTGGAGATAATGTGACGATTACATTCAAGCTATAATGAACTGCTGCTAACTCTGCTATATAAACAGATGCAGGTTCTTGAAGCTTGAATGAGGCCGAAACATTATTGTTGAACATACCAAACCCTGTCGCTTCTTCCATTCGCGATCCGTCCGTGTAAAACATTTTCTCAGAGTTAATATGCCTGAACTTACTTGAAAATATTTTTGGGATTTCCATAGAGCGTAGGTGGTCCGGGATTCCACGCACTTCGCGCTGCATGGATGTGTCGAAAAATAAAGTTGAGTCAGGTACATTTAGGAGGCTGACACGGATAGGAATATATCTTGAAGGGTTGATTTCCTGTGACATATGGTTAAAATATACTGTCATGAATTTTGTTTGAGATCGAAGCTCGACTAGTCGTTCGAAATTATTAATTACCATGGGATTCAGCACATCACATCTTATTAGCAGGCGTGATGAAAGCTCCCAAAATCGATCTTTTAATGGAAGAACTCCCGCCAGAACTTCAAGACTCATTGTATGTGTCGAATGCATGCAGCCTAAAGCAATTCGCAAACAACGGTACTGAATTCGCTCAAGTTTGATAATATGAGAATTTGCAGCGGAACGAAAACAAACGCATCCATATTCCATCACTGAAAGTATCGTTGTCTGATACAATTTTATTAGATCTTGCGGATGAGCACCCCACCAAGACCCTGTTATTGTTCGAAGAAAATTTACTCTTTGTTGGCATTTCGTTATCAGATACCTAATGTGTCCTCCCCACGTGCATTTGGAATCAAACCACACCCCGAGGTATTTGAAAGTCAAAACCTGTTCGATTATTCTTCCCATCATATGAAGCTGAAGTTGCGCGGGATCATGCTTTTTTGAAAAGACGACCAGCTCTGTTTTCTCCGCAGAGAATTCGATACCAAGATGAACAGCCCAAACGGACAATTTATCTAAGGTATCTTGCAATGGTTTTTGCAGATCAATAGCTTTGGATCCAGTAACTGAAACCACGCCATCATCTGCCAATTGTCTTAGTGTACATGGGGTTACTAGACAGCTGTCAATGTCATTCACGTAAAAATTATAGAGGAGCGGACTGAGGCATGAGCCTTGCGGGAGACCCATGTAGCTAATTCTGATTGTTGCCAAATCGCCATGTGAAAAATGCATGCGTTTCTCTGACAAAAGGTTGTGCAAATAATTATTTATAACCGCTGGGAGTCCATGTTGGTGGAGCTTGTCTGAAAGAACATCAATGGAAACTGAATCAAATGCTCCTTTAATGTCTAAAAATACAGATGCCATTTGTTGCTTTTGAGCGAAGGCAATTTGGATGTCAGACGAAAGTAATGCAAGGCAATCATTCGTCCCTTTATTTCTACGGAAGCCAAACTGAGTATCTGACAACAAACCGTTCGTCTCGACCCAAGTGTCGAGACGTCGTAGAATAATTTTTTCGAACAATTTTCTGATGCAGGACAACATCGCAATGGGTCTATATGAGTTGTGATTGGAAGCTGGTTTCCCCGGCTTTTGAATGGCGATAACTTTCACTTGTCTCCAGTCAGGTGGAACAATATTTTGCTCAAGAAACTTGTTGAACAATTCCAACAAACGTCTTTTTGCGAGGTCGGGCAGATTCTTCACCAAGTTGAATTTAATTCTGTCCAATCCAGGAGCGTTATTGTTACAAGACATGAGTGCTATGGAAAATTCCATCATTGAAAAGGGGCTATCAATGGAATCATCATTTGAAGAAGACTCCCTAACAATGCTATGCGTAGGAACGGAATCTGGACAAACTTTCCTCGCAAAATCAAATATCCATCGATTCGAGTACTCCTCACTCTCATTTCCTACGTTACGATTCCTCATTCGTCTGGCCGTATTCCAAAGAGTGCTCATTGAGGTTTCTCTTGACAAACCTTCCACAAAATGTCTCCAATAGCTGCATTTCTTAACCCGAAGTATGTTCTTGTACTTGGTTTCTAAAACCAAGAATTTTTCAAAATTCTGAGGAGTTCCTCCTCCTCGTTTTAAAAACGTCTTGAAAGCATTTTGTTTCGCGTGTTTAGCATCTGAGCACTCTTTGTCCCACCAAGGATTTGGAGGTCTTCTGTTAGACGATGGACCAAGAAATCGTTTGGTTTGGGCTTGTTCTGCGGCCTCCAGAATCGAACAAACGAGGAAGTCATATTCTTCAAGTGGGGGAAGCTCTTCCATTGAAGTTAAGACACTTGAAATATTACTTTGGTATTTAATCCAGTCAATATTTTTTGTCAAATCATATGGAATATTAACTGAATTAGCAATGCCTTTGTTACTGCTAATTGAGATGATGATTGGTAAATGATCGCTACCATGTAAATCAGGAAATACTTTCCAGGTGCAATCTAGTCGAATTGAAGTCGAACAAAGAGATAAATCTAATGCACTTGGACGTGCAGGAGGTCTTGGGATCCGTGTCATGCTACCCATATTTAGTACCGTCATGCTAAAATTGTCGCAAATATTATATATTAGAGATGATCTGCTATCATTGTAAACGGAACCCCACATCATTCCGTGCGAATTGAAATCTCCTAAAATCAAACGTGGAGCAGGAAGGGCTTCGACAATTTCATTAAGCTGTCGTTGTCCAACTTGAGCTCTTGGAGGAATATATACCGAAGCAATGCAAATGTCCTTTCCTTTAATGTTTATTTGACAAGCAACAACTTCTATACTAGAAGTCGAAGGAATGTTTAATCTATAAAAGGAATAACATTTCTTAATTCCTAAAAGCACTCCACCATACGGGGAGTCTCTGTCGAGACGTATAATGTTAAAGTCATTAAAATTTAAGGCTATGTTTGATGTAAGCCATGTTTCGCACAAAGCAAATACATCACATTTTTGACTATGCAACAAAACTTTAAATGAATCAAGTTTTGGCATGATGCTTCGACAATTCCACTGCAGGACAGTGATTGAATCATTTGCGGCGGATGATAAATTATCCATCAAATGATACAAAACCTGTAAGAGCTGGCCATTGAGCTGATAACTGTTTCAAAAAAGTTCTAGCTATTGGAAGGAATGCTGTTATGATGGTCTTTAGAGGTTCAGAAATATTGAATGCAGCGAAAATCCATTCTACAATTTCCGAAAATTTCAGTAATCCTGTTGGTGAATGTGAAATGGAGCCCACTGGATTATTGTCTTTTCTTGAGCTAGTTCCTGGATTGGTTTGTGAATTTGACAAACCAGGAGGCACAGTTTTTGGTTTTAAATTTGGCTTTTTAGCTTTAACACGGGGATCTTTTTTTGAAGGTATAATTTTAGGTGTCTTTTTTGGTATTTTGTGGTTTGTTAATCTCCTCTTAACAGACCCTTGAGGAGTGACAAACGAGGTATCTTCACTATTTCCGTCAGAGTCAGATTCCTCTGGCTCCGCAAGATTTGAAAAACCGTTTTCGGTTTCCAAAGGGGAGACATGTATGACCGTTTTGAGCATTTCTGCATATGTGCGCTTAGACCGTGCTTTTAAAGAAAGCTTCATTTTGTCTTTACGCAGCTTAAATGCAGCGCACACTGAAAGATCATCATGAGGGCTTTCCCCACAATAAACACATTTTTCAACATCTTTATCGCAAAGATTATCCTTATGAGGCCCTTGACATTTGATACATTTGGACTTATTACTACAGTAAGTAGCTGTATGTCCGAATTTTTTACAGTTCGTGCAATTCATAACATGCGGTACGAAAAGCCGAACAGGAAGACGAATTTTATCGATATAGACATGGCTAGGCAATGCAGATCCGGCAAATGTTACGCGAAACGAATCTGAGGGACGATAAGACTTTTTTCCATCGACAATAGATGCTGAGTACAATTGTTTGCACTCGAGTATCTTAACTCCCTCAAGCATGGAGTTTTTAAAACGGCCAACTCCATTTTTAAGTAAATCATCTGCTGTCAGACTTGCTTCAGTCACAACACCGTCAATTTCTACCTCCTTCGATGGAATGTAAACTCGATATTCAATAGCAAATAATTTACAGGTTACAATATCGTTTGCCTGTTTCAAGTCGTTAACTACAACTCGAATTTTATCTCTATTAACCTTACAGATTTCTTTAACTTCAGAGAAATGTGATGTCAAATCCTTTGTAATTTGCATCAAGTTTAAAATCTTTTCTTTTTTTCGAAGATAGACTATCCATGGCCCAGTGGTACCCTGTGGATAATGTTTAGCCCTCGGAGTATTTAAACTTTTACTAGTATCCGGAATCGGATTCGGATGATCTTCCATGAGATCATCCATTACATTAAATTTTTTTTGTAAATTAATAATACCAAAATAAAAACTTATGTTTAGTAAAATTTCAGATATAAGAAATAAAAAATAAATTAAATTAAATCTACCTTGTAGCTGATGTCTCTGTTCCTTTATCGTGAAGAACGACGTGAAGCTCTTCCAACGATTTCCAATTGGCAGTCTTTTGCTGTTTCCAATTGGCAGTCTTCTGTCGTTTACTGCTATCTCAGTTGCTCTGCCGTCGTTGTGAACACCACTGCACTTGCTGTACCTGACCCCAGGTACAGTGCTTTTGCTCTTGGTGGCGATCAAATGCGATGCTTGCAGTGTAGCACCTCGCGATATATGCCGTCTCTTTTGATCCTACGCAGCGTACAAATTCTGGTACCTGGTAGATCAGCACTGGGTTGCTTTAGCACCTCTGTGCCTTTGCACCCCTTCGTCTTCGCACCTTTATGCGATGGCACCTCTGTGACTCGTCACTTCTATGCTCTCGCACCTCTGTGTCTCTACACCTCTGTGCGTATGAACGGGATGGCCTTCGTTGCTAGCTTTCCAGTCGGGAAACGCCCCGAATATTGCGTTTGCTATGGGCAGTTTAACTACCTGAAGCTTAGAATTGTCTCGGTAGCAGCCGTTAACTCACGAGCCAGTACAATCGAAACACAACCTCTTCGCTTGAATGGTTTTTACTGAAATGATTATATGATATTATATTATATTATATTATATTATAGGGTTTATTATGAGTAGTACTACGTACCTCTGCGCAAAATATAAATTTGTTTTCCTTATAAGTTATCATTTTTAAAGTAATCTTTTAACTAACTATCAAGGTCGTCACAAGGTGAGCTTGGTCCTCACTGGTTCCTGTTTCATGCCTACACGTGTATCTGTGATGACAATTGGTCGATGGAATGCGTTGATGGCAGAATGAGAGGATGAGAAATGACATATAAATTCAAGTAATATAATATCATAGCATATCGCAACATATCATTTTATTCATTCTATTATTTAATATATATTTCATTGTACTATATTATATTGTTGTTTATTATTATTTTCATTATTATATTGATTGTTATTATTATTAATTTGTCATCAATAATAATAACATATATTATTTTTATAGATGTGGATATTATTATTGTTATTAGAAGAGAAAGTATTGCAGTATTGCGAAGATAGAAGAGCATAACTGACTCTCTACATTAACTGTTATTTTATATCATGTTTTATAATATATTATATTATATTGTATGACATTGTATTATATTATTTTGTAATCTATTATATCATTTTATGTTATATTAATTTCATTACACTATGTTTCATTGTATTTATCAATATAAAACATTTTGCACGGGGGCGTAAAGGGGAGGGAGCATCAGGGCATCGGACGAATTGATGACTGGACGAGGGATTGTGGATAGCCAGCCCAAGTCACTTGAAGGAAACTTGTTTCCTTCTGAAGGTTTGAAATGAGTCTGACGCGCCCTTCTCAAACAAACCATCAGGCGGGTTCAAGCATGTATAGCGATTTGCTTCATCCATGCACTGGATATTATGGTTGGAAGAGCATCTTTTATTCCCGCGGAATACGAGTAAGTGGCTCTACTTACGTATCCGCCCAACCCTTTTTGTTCGCTTTTCGGTAACAGCTATAGTAAGAAGGTGAATGGATGAGTCATATCGGGGCTACTGTAAGTCTACCCGCATCCACTGGCAAGTCCTTGAACTGATGGTGGCTTCACTTCACATCACATCACATTACGCAAAGTTAATAACAAACTAATTTGGACATACAATTCAAATTTTATATTGTTATAGTCGTATTATATGATTTTAATATTTTATTGAACAACTGAAAGCCTTACTCTAACATTTAAAAGCCACATTAAACATAAATCTTTTGCTTCTAGTCAATGTGTGTCAAGTGTTCTTAATATATTTTCATTTACATAAATCACAGTTCAGGGTCATTTCGCCGTAAGATCCATTTCACCGAAAGGATCACTATATTGAAAACATAACATAATAAATTATGTTATGTATACAAAATTACCCTTACGTAAAACTGAATCTTTCGGCAAAATAACCCTTTCGGCGAAATG
Source organism: Malaya genurostris (assembly GCF_030247185.1). Taxonomy (NCBI): domain Eukaryota; kingdom Metazoa; phylum Arthropoda; class Insecta; order Diptera; family Culicidae; genus Malaya; species Malaya genurostris. The sequence continues at coordinate 40,458,891 of NC_080570.1, read as the reverse complement.
ACCCGCTTCCGGTTTTAGTGTACGTATCGTATCTATATGTATCTAAATAACTATTGTAACTCTCATTACGGCATATTTGTTATCGCTTCCAGATGTTGGTTGGTAAATGACTGGACAATGCGTAATTCAGGCCCCAGTGTGGCGGTTAGCCTCTTGTCCAGTAACTCCTATCCCTACCTCCCCGCGGTGCCGACTGGGGTACGAGCAACCATAGGAAAGATCGGCTAAATAACCCCGGTGGGACCTTGGTCGTATGCTGATAGGGAAGGGGGTCCTCTTTAGAGGATGTCGGAGCGTCTGTACTCCATGTTAGGAGCGGCTTCAAACAGCGTCTGTTCTGGTATCCAGCGGCTGAGTATGAAATGCTGTATCCCGTCCAGCTAAATCCAAGGTGGCAACCCCACCAACGGGATCGTCCTAGTGCTAGTTGGGACGTTAAACAGAGCAAGCACGATGATCCTCCGGCGAGACAGGGGGTTGGCGCAGGCCTAATAAGCCGCCCGTAAAACACCTATTACGAATGATACAGGAGAGAATACGACCCGGAACAATCGGCATAGACCCACGCGACGAAATAAGGACTACGATTGGAAACTTGGAACATGGAACTGCAAGTCGCTAGGTTTCGCAGGCTGCGACAGGATAATATACGACGAACTAAATCCTCGCAACTTCGACGTCGTAGCGCTGCAGGAGCTTTGTTGGATGGGACAGAAGGTGTGGAAAAGCGGACATCGAGCGGCTACCTTCTACCAAAGCTGTGGCACAACGAACGAGCTGGGAACTGGCTTTATAGTGTTGGGCAAGATGCGTCAGCGAGTGATTGGGTTGCAGCCGATCAACGCTAGGATGTGTAAGTTGAGAATTGAAGGCCATTTTTTCAATTACAGCATCATCAACGTGCACTGCGACCACGTTTGATTGACGGAAATCTTTTCTCAGACATCAACAATGTTCGCACCTACCGCAGTGTGAATATAGATTCGGTGGCTACCAAACGAAACCGAACGTCGCGGTTTAACATCGCGCGGCTCCGGGATGCTGGAGTAGCCCAAGATTACGCGCAGCAGTTGGCAGTAGCACTACCAACGGAAGAGCAGCTTGGTGCAGCTACTCTTGAAGATGGCTGGAGAGACATCCGTTCTGCCATAGGTAGCACTGCATCAGCAACGCTAGGTACGGCGGCTCCGATCGTAAGGAACGACTGGTTCGACGACGAATGTGAACAGTTAGTGACTGAGAAGAATGCAGCTTGGGCGAGTAAGCTGCAACACCGGACGAGAGCAAACGAGGATACAGACAGGCACGGAACAGACTAAACTCGGTATCCCGTAGAAAAAAGTGCCAACAGGAAGACCGAGATCGCGAAGCGATGGAACAGCTGTTCCGTGCTAATGACACAAGGAAGTTCTACGAGAAGGTGAACCGTTCGCGCAGAGGCCATGTGCCACAGGCCGATATGTGCAAGGACATCAACGGGGATCTTCTCACGAACGACTGTGAACGACGAGCACCTCAATGGCGATGTGGCGGAATACGAAAGTAGCGGCGCGATAACGAACTTGGGAACGCGTGCGGAGGACGATAGATTGCCGGTCCCAGACCTCCAAGAAGTGGAGGAGGTGGTAAGCCGGTTGAAAAATAATAAGGCCGCTGGCGTTGACCAACTACCAAGCGAGTTACTAAAACACGGCGGTAATGCACTAGTGAAAGCACTGCACTGGGTCGTTACCAAGATCTGGGAGGACGAGATTTTACCGGAGGAATGGATGGAAGGAATCGTGTGTCCCATCTACAAAAAGGGCGATAAGCTGGATTGCTGCAATTACCGCGCGATAACTCTGCTGAACGCCGCCTACAAGGTACTCTCCCAAATCTTATGCCGACTTTCGACTTTCACCGATTGCAAACGAATTCTTGGGACAATATCAGGCAGGATTTATGGGCGAACGCGCTACCACGGACCAAGTGTTCGCCATCCGCCAGGTGTTGCAAAAGGAATTTTTTTTGGCGACTTCAATCAACGTAATGCGGACTTCATTTCTGACATTGAAAATGAATCAATCTTACTTCCAGTCGTAGGAGAAAACGAAACATTGCACTACTTTTTCGACAAAATTTCTAATTTTGGCCTACATCAAGTAAACTCCGTAAAAAATCAACAAAACGCATATTTAGACCTTCTTTTCACAAATTGCACAGAAGACTTTTGTGTGAATGCATCAAACCTGCCATTATGGAAAAATGAAGCATTTCACACCGCAATTGAATATTCATTATTTACACACAATGCATCCCTTCCCTACGACTTGGAATATGAGGAAGTGCCGGAATACAATAAAATTGACTTTGAAGTAGTCAAGTGTAGACTAAGTATTATAAATTGGCGGAACATACTGAGTACAGAAGGAAATGTCGACGTCGAAGTAAACAAATTTTATCACATTATAAACAAAATATTAGCCGAAACTTTGCCTATGAAAAGAAGAAGAAAAAATCATAACAGCAAATTACCTGTATGGTTCAATTCACAACTAAAACATTTGAAAAATAGGAAACAAAAAGCACACAAAACTTACAAACAAGAAAAAAGTGACGCTCATCTTCAAAATTACTTAAATCTATGCAATCAACTTAAAATAGCCATTAACACAGCACATGAAGAATATAACCGCAAAATTGAAAACGAAATAAAGACTTGCCCTAAGAACTTTTTTAACTACACAAAAACTAAACTAAAAAGCAACAATTTTCCATCCCAAATGCACCTCGACGAACATGTAGGGAAAAATAGTACAGAAATCTGCAATCACTTTGCAAATTTTTTCCAAGAAGTATATACATCTTATTCAGAAACTGACCGTGATCGTGAATACTTCTCTTTCATACCTGCATTTTCCAACTCCATCTCTGTAAACTATCTATCAGAACATGACATTTCGACAGCACTGAAAAACTTAGACGCCTCAAAAGGGCCTGGACCTGACAGTATACCACCAATATTTTTAAAAAATCTTGCTGAAGAACTTACACTACCACTACAACTACTTTTTAGCCTATCACTTAATAAATGTACTTTTCCTGCATGGAAATCTTCCTTTCTTGTACCAATATTTAAATCTGGTGCAAAATCTAACATTCGGAACTACCGTGGAATAGCCATTATCTCATGCATTCCAAAATTATTTGAAAAAATTGTAAATGAAAAACTTTTTCATCAACTTAAAAATGTAATAACAAACAAACAACATGGCTTTTTTAAAGGCCGCTCAACTACAACAAATCTCTTAGAATTTATGATATTCACTCTGAATGCAATGGACGCCGGAAACTACGTAGAAACTCTTTACACTGACTTTAGCAAAGCCTTCGACCGTATTGACATACCATTACTTCTACACAAACTACAAAAATATGGCATAAAACATACTCTTCTGGAATGGCCCAAATCATACTTAACGAATCGTGTACAGGTAGTCCGCTTCCAAAACATTCTGTCTGAACCAATTAATGTAACTTCTGGCGTACCTCAGGGTTCTCACTTAGGGCCTCTCCTTTTCATTTTACATATAAACGACATTTCCTTCATACTCAAAAATCTGAAAGTGCTTATATATGCAGACGACATGAAACTCTTCATGGAAATTAAAAATATTAACGACGCTGTAATATTCCAGAACGGAATCAATCTATTCCATATTTGGTGCTGCAAAAGTCTACTCCAACTCAATGTAAAAAAAAACCCTTCTTAATCCACCTAGTGGTGTGATAATGCCTTTCTCTTCTTTCATAACAGTCTCATGAAAATATGTTTCATACTTTTATTAAATAATTTTGGACACTAATTTTGACAACAATTGATTCAGATTGATTCGAGTAGTTCACAAAATCATGCTTCAGTGTTTATGTCACACAGTCAGCATCATTTTTCCAAATTAGTGCTTGACATTTGCGTTGCCTATTTGTAATCAGTGATGCTAATCTAAAATAAAAAGAGCCTTCTTAGTCCACTTAGTGGAATTTTCATATATCTTGAAAAATCACCATAGGGGGGAGTACATGAAATTTTCGAAATCGAAAAAAAATTTTTGATGCCAAAAGGCTTAGAATTGCATGAAACGTTGAGATTTAGTGTCATCTCTAAAAAAAATTTTTGAAAAAATCGACTTTTTGGGACTTATGAAAATTTTTCTAAGTCCCAGAAAGTTGATTTTTTCAAAAAATTTTTTTTTTGAGATGACACTAAATTTCGATGTTTTATGCAGTTTTAAGAGTTTCGGCATCAAAAAAAATGTTCGATTTTGGAAATTTCATGTACTCCCCCCTATGGTGCTTTTTCAAGATCGAAAATTGTCAAACCTTTATCACCGGGCAGCACCCCTTAAGCATGTCCGATTTAGGTCAAATTTTGCATGAAGGCTTTTTTCGAGGTGCTTAAACTTTTGAGCACTAGAACTTTACGAAAATAGAGTTGATCCCAAAATTTTGGCACCCTTATAAAGGGTGATTTTTTAAGAGCTTGAGAACTTTTTTAAACAATAAAACGCATAAAATTTGCAAAATCTCATCGGTTCTTTATTTTAAACGTTAGATTGGTACATGACATTTACTTTTTGAAGATAATTTCATTTAAATGTTGACCGCGGCTGCGTCTTAGGTGGTCCATTCGGAAAGTCCAATTTTGGGCAACTTTTTCGAGCATTTCGGCCGGAATAGCCCGAATTTCTTCGGAAATGTTGTCTTCCAAAGCTGGAATAGTTACTGGCTTATTTCTGTAGACTTTAGACTTGACGTAGCCCCACAAAAAATAGTCTAAAGGCGTCAAATCGCATGATCTTGGTGGCCAACTTACCGGTCCATTTCTTGAGATGAATTGTTCTCCGAAGTTTTCCCTCAAAATGGCCATAGAATCGCGAGCTGTGTGGCATGTAGCGCCATCTTGTTGAAACCACATGTCAACCAAGTTCAGTTCTTCCATTTTTGGCAACAAAAAGTTTGTTAGCATCGAACGATAGCGATCGCCATTCACTGTAACGTTGCGTCCAACAGCATCTTTGAAAAAATACGGTCCAATGATTCCACCAGCGTACAAACCACACCAAACAGTGCATTTTTCGGGATGCATGGGCAGTTCTTGAACGGCTTCTGGTTGCTCTTCACTCCAAATGCGGCAATTTTGCTTATTTACGTAGCCATTCAACCAGAAATGAGCCTCATCGCTGAACAAAATTTGTCGATAAAAAAGCGGATTTTCCGAATGGACCACCTAAGACGCAGCCGCGGTCAACATTTAAATGAAATTATCTTCAAAAAGTAAATGTCATGTACCAATCTAACGTTTAAAATAAAGAACCGATGAGATTTTGCAAATTTTATGCGTTTTATTGTTTAAAAAAGTTCTCAAGCTCTTAAAAAATCACCCTTTATATATAAGAGCGGTAAAAATCAACGTGTTTTGTCGGTTACGTCACTTATACCTTCATATATCTGGAACCAAAAGTCACAACCATTTGATCTTCGAACCTGATCAACGGCCCGACAGTAGCTTTCAAACGAGCCCAAGTTTGTTAAAATCGGATCAGCCATCTCTGAGAAAATTGAGCGCGTTCAAATACAACGCTTTTTGTCGGTTACGTCACTTATACAATCATATCTTCGGAACCAAAACTCACAGCCATTTGATCTTCGAACTTGATCAATGGTCCGACAGTAGCTTTCAAACGAGCCCGAGTTTGTTAAAATCGGTTCAGCCATCTCTGAGAAATTTGAGCGCGTTCAAATACAACGCTTTTTGTCGGTTACGTCACTTATACAATCATATCTCCGGAACCAAAAGTCACAGCCATTTGATCTTCGAACTTGATCAATGGCCTGACAGTAGCTTTCAAACGAGCCCAAGTTTGTTCAAATCGGTTCAGCCATCTCTGAGAAAATTGAGCGCGTTCAAATATCTTCGAAAAGTGCACATACATACACACACACACAGACATTTTCCGATCTCGACGAACTGAGTCGAATGGTATATAACACTATGGGTCTCCGAGGCTCCGTTCGAAAGTCGGTTTTTCCAGCAATTCTAATACCTTTCTATAGAGAAAGGCAAAATGTAACTCAATAACTTTCAGTAGGAAAAATGAAACTATACCTATAAACATACATCTAGGAAATCAACTTGTAGAAAAATGTAAAATTGTAAGAGATTTAGGCGTAATCTTAGACTCCAAGCTCACTTTTGTGGAACACTACAATACCATAATCAATAAAGCAAATAGCATGCTGGGCTTTATTAAACGCTTCAGTCATAACTTTCAGGACCCATACACAATTAAATTATTATACACTACATATGTCAGACCTATTTTGGAATATTGCAGCCTAGTATGGAATCCATACAATATTATTCACGAAGAACGCATCGAATCTATTCAAAAGCAATTTCTTTTACATGCACTTCGTAAATTAAACTGCACAGCATTTCCTCTACCATCATATGAAGCACGCTGTATGCTCATCAATATACAAAAACTTAAAGAACGCCGCGACTTTGCAATGCTTTATTTTATCAGCGACATTATTTCTCAACGCATTCAATCAGCTCCATTATTATCGCAATTAAATTTTTATATACCTAGCCGTCAATTACGTTCCAGGAAATTATTTTTAGAAAAACAAGCTAGAACAAATTATGCGAAATACAGTCCAGTCAATCGAATAATGCGCCATTACAATCAATACTGCGAACATCTTGACCTTACTATGTCAAAAAATCAAATCAAATCTCAGCTTTGTCGTAGAAATAATGCGTACTATGTAAGTGAACATTGTAAACAATTTATATGTAGTCTACATTTGCTTGACGAAATAAATAAATAAATTAAATTAAAAAAGTGCCCACACATCACTTATTCGTCGATTTCAAATCAGCCTACGACACAATCGATCGAGAACAGCTATGGAAAATCATGCACGACTACGGATTCCCGGACAAACTGATACGATTGGTCAAGGCTACGATGGATCGAGTGATGTGCGTTGTTCGAGTATCGGGGATAAACTCGAGTCCCTTCGAAACTCGCAGAGGGCTACGGCAAGGTGATGGCATTTCGTGTCTGCTTTTCAACATTGCTTTGGTGGGTGTGATAAGAAGAGCGAGGATAGACACGAGTGGCACGATTTTCAGAAAGTCCGTCCAGCTACTTGATTTCGCTGATGATATTGATATTATAGCACGCAACTTTGAGAAGATGGAAGATACGTACATCGGACTAAAAGCTGAGGCCAAGCGGATCGGACTAGACATCAATGTGTCAAAGACCAAGTACATGAAAGGCAGGGGCTCGAGAGAAGATAACGTCAGCCACCCATTACGAGTTCTGATTGGTGGTGATGAAATCGAAATGGTCGACGAGTTCGTGTACTTGGGCTCACTGGTGACTGCCGATAATGACACCAGCAGTAAAATTCAGAGACGCATACTGTCAGGAAATCGTGCTTACTTTGGACTGCGCAGGACGCTTCGATCGAGCAAAATTCGCCGTCGTACGAAGTTAACTATCTACAAAACGCTGATTAGACCGGTTATCCTCTCCGGGCACGAGTCCTGGACAATGCTTGCGGAGGATCAACACGCACTAGGTGTTTTTGAACGGAAGGTGTTGCGAACCATCTTCGGTGGAGTGCGGATGGAAGACGGTACGTGGAGAAGGCGAATGAACCGTCCAAACGGCCAAGGTCGGGCGGTTACGGTGGGTCGGATATGTTGTTAGAATGTCGGAGAACAACCCGGATAAAATGATCCGACAGGTATAGAAAAAGAGGCGCGCAGCGGGCAAGCTGGACCGATCAAATTGAGGACGACCTGCGGACTCTTCGCAGCTACCGAGGCTGGTGGCGAACAACCATGAACCGAGTTGAATGGAGACGCCTCCTGTATACAGCAAAGACCCGCGTGGTCTACGACTGAAAGAGTAAGAGTAGGTACGTCATCCAGTTATGTCTCTGACATTACCCACCCGTCTTTTTGAAATGAATTTCATACTGGCCATGTTGGTATTCAATGAATCATCCAGCACTTTTTTTTGCTATTTCGATGCAAACTGCATCAACATAGTTTACTTTTCTCACCATTTTTTCTACCTGTAATCTCATGTTCGGTTTACAGGACGAAACAAAATCGTTCTACCAGTGATGCTATTTATATTCCATTTGGTTCCGTTCAAATAAACGCTCTCAATTTCTGCCAAAGATGAACTGTCATCAATATCAATTCACACAATCAAATAAATTTGCCGCGCTCGTCGAATCGTCGCACCGAACTATTGTCGAAACGCCCCGACGAAGAAAGTTTCATACACATAAGAAGAGTACAACAATGGGAGCCCATCAGGAAACCCATCTGCACAAGAGTGAGAGAGAGAGAGAGAGAGAGAGACGACAATCATGTGATTCTTTAAATCACACCACTTTAGTCGAATTTACACCGAATGCGACCAATAAAAAGTTAGCCCCGACCCGACCGAGACGCGTCTGTGGCAGCTTCCCTGGGTGAAAAGTGCAAATTGTTGGCCAACGACGGTGGCAGTTTGTTATCTATCCTGGATCATTTTTGCTATGGCATCCATGGCATGTACGGAAGACAGAACAGAACAGGACAGGACAGAGCAGGGTAGAGTAGGGTCCTCCCTTCACGTGACACATCGTTAGTTTTTTTATCGTTGCTTTGTCAAATCAGAAAATCTGCTCGCAGCGCGTTGATCATGAAGTGCGACTTTTTTCCGAACTGGAAGTGTGCGGTTTTCGTTATTTTGTTCGAAAAATTTACCCCAGAATCCCAACGTCCCAATCTATGTAAATAACCGCGAACAGCGCAGCGCACGGTCAGGCATTCAAAAACGGCACGGGGTCGAATAATAGTTTGAATAGGGGTGGTGAGACGTGCTGCTCCTGCTCCTGCTTCTGCTCCTGCTCCTGCTGTTACTGGTACTGCTGCTGATGATGATGGTGGTGGCATGCTCTCTTGACACAAACAGTGCACAATGAATGTAATTATTTAATTTAGCTTAATAAAATCATTCCTATGAATGACTGAATGAAACGGTAAAAGAAGAGGAAAAACGAACATTAGTTAGCTCGTTTTGTCCGGTCAACTCGGCGAAAAGTGCCACACTAACGCGTTCGTTCATTCGGACCACGGCATCGGCCACAGGCTCCGGTGACAGTCAGTGTGAGGAAGTCGTAGCCGTTGTTCCGTAGCGAATGCGATGCGGGAAAGTTAAGGGGGATGCCAGGATTGGGACCGGAGACCATGGCGGCGGCGGCGGCGGCGGCGGCGGTGGCATATGGATGGGATTACTATGATAATAGTAATGGTAATAATAATAATAAAAATAAAATGAAAGAAAGTGCACCAGTAATTGCACAATGAGAAATGCCAGAAGTTCACGGGAAGGAAATTAGGGTCTGATGGTGGTTAGTTCATTTTTTTTGGAGACAATCGTTTCGAGTGAAAGACTGTTTTTTAATTGGCCAATGCAGGAGGAAATCGGTTCATGGCTTAGGTAACGGCTGTTTGCTTTTTTTTTTAAATTTTTGGTATCTCTTCATGAATCTCCATTTAGGCGTCTAGATTTTTAGGGAAAACTGTGTGACACTTCCGTGAAAAAAATTTAAAGTGTTGATCGCTTCGATAATTCGAAATTGCTAAATCTCTTTGGACGTCATACTAAATTTCGATAAAGTAAAAAGCCCATTGGAATCCGACGGCAAAAAATGTAGCCAAGAGTAAATCCAATTGATATCCTGCTTTCATGTTGTTAAAGGCCACAATTGGGGGAGTTTCTCTTTTCCCACCATGTTATCAGAATACTTTGAGAGCATGTTGTATCTGTTCCCTATTCTATTCTAAAATGGTTATCTTCTTTTTATTATTTTTAGTTCGTGTGCACAATTCATACGCGTTTATCGTCGCTTATTGAAAATGTTTCGCCTTTTTGTTATTAGTTTTTCTTATTTTGCACGTTTTTTTTACTAACTTAATTTTAGAATTCAGTTTTCTAACGCATATTCTAAGCCTATGGTGGTGAGCTCAATTTGTTCGCGTCCTTTGTCTCTTTTCGAATATGACTATTCGTCAGCAAGAAAACTGTTTCACTAACATAATGTGCGTAGTTTTATTGATCTAGCACACATATTTTTTTTTTACTAAAAACACTTTTTTATTACTCTTATATTTCTGTCCAGGAGAAGTGTGAATTTTATGGTCTGGAGCAGAAGAATCCTTCAGTTGGTTGACTTAAATAATTTTAGTTGGAATAGTTTAACAGTCTGAGCATGTACTGTAATAACCAGATATGGTATAGGAGATCAGGACAAGACATGCTCAAAATTTATCTTGGAACTTACGAAGCATTACATGTCAAGGGTGGCAAAAACTCGCTCATAAGATTCGATTTTTTCTATTAATCAGCTCACCTCATGATTTACGATGCAATCCGTAAAATGATGGTAAAGATGAAACTCATCGCTGATCTAAGCAAACACACTCACCTATACAGAGCACCGCTGACATCAAATTATGATGGTATTGATGGTTCTCAGTTTTGATTTCATAGCATTTATCTCTCATTCCTAGTTTTAAAAAGTGAGTACTGAGTTTGGCATCACCGTACGAGCTACACCGGTGAGTGTATGCCTAAACCACAGAGCTGCCAACACGACCCAGCTTTTCGGTTTTGTTTTTGCTGGTACTCAAAACGAGCACGTGCATTAATGTACGAAAACAAAAGTCGAATCGTAGCGTGATGTTCCGTAGCGATTGAATTTCATGTCTCGAGCTAAACACAACTGGCTACTAAAACCGAATTCGTTTTCCAGCATACGAAAACATGTCTTGAGAATTGGATTGAAATGGCATCGATTCGAACGTTGGCCGCCCATGGCAACTCTGTTGGATGGGGAATACAAGCGAGACAGTCTCACAAGAATCTGATTCAATGTGTTGATGTACAAACACATCAAATCACAACTCACAAATCGTCTCTCAGTGGGTTCTAATATTTGATGTGCACTCAGCGCTCATCTGCTGATTGCTTGACACTACGATGTTGAGACGATGTTTTCTCTACACAAATGGTTACCCAGTTACTCAACTCGCTCAGCGATGCTTCTGAAACCGATTTGCAGGTGAGCTGAACTCGGTGATGATGAAGTAGGGAGTTGATTATTGCCAGCCCTGTTACATGTGTTACATTTTTGTATGTTATAGTCGTTACAAAGCATTACATGCGTAAATTTTTGTAAGTTAGAGGCGTTACGAAGCATTACATGCGTTATTTTTCTGTAAATCACAAGTGTTACGAAGCGTTGCATGCGATACTTTTTGTAAGTTGTAGGCGTTACGAAGCGTTACATACTTTACTTTCTAGTAAGCTGTAGGCGTTATGTAGTGTTACCTTTTTTGTAAGTTATAGTCATTACGAAGCGTTGTGTTACTTTTCTGTAAGCTATAGACGTTAAAGAGCGTTACGAAGCGTTACTTTTTTGTATGTTTCAAGCGTTACGAAGCATTACATGAGTTACTTTTTTTGTAAGTTACGAAGCATTACATGCGTTATTTTTCTGTAAGTTATAGGCATTACGGAGGCATTATGAATCGTTACTGTTTTGTATGTTACAGGCGTTACGAAGCATTACATGCGTTATTTTTCTGTAAATCACAAGTGCTACGAGGCGTTACATGTGATACTTTTTTGTAAGTTGTAGACGTTACGAAGCGTTACATACGTTACTTTCCAGTAAGCTGTAGGCGATATGTAGTGTAACTTTTCTGTAAGTTATAGACATTAAAGAGCGTTACTTTTTTGTACGTTACAGGTGTTACGAAGCATTACATGAGTTACTTTTTTGTAAGTTACGAAGCATTACATGCGTTATTTTTTCTGTAAGTTATAGGCATTACGGAGCGTTATGAAGCGTTACTGTTTTGTATGTTATAGGCGTTACGAAGCGTTACATGCGTTACTTTTCTGTAAATCACAAGTGTTATGAAGTGTTACATGTGATACTTTTTGTAAGTTGTAAGCGTTACGAAGCGTTACATACGTAACTTTTCAGTGAGTTTTAGGCGTTATGGAGTGTTACTTTTTGTAAGTTATAGGCGCTACAGAGTGTTATATGTGTTACCCGTTTGTAAGTAACAAGCGTTACGATGCGTTACGTTTTAGTTAATATCAGGCTTTACGAAGCGTTATTCTTGTTCAAGCTACAAGCGCTACGAAGCGTTACTTCGTGTAAGTTACTAGCGTTACAAAACGTGACATGTGTTATTTTGTATAAATTTTTGGCATTACGAAGCGTTACATTAGTTAGTTTTTGGTGAGATGTAGGCATTACGTGTGTTACTCTTTTGTGAATTACAAGTGTTACAAATCGTTACATGCGTAACTTTTTTTGCAAATTTTAGATGTTACAAAACGTTACATGTGTTACATTTTTGTAGTTGTAGGCGTTACGAAGCGTTACTTTCTTGTAAGTTATAAACGTTACGAAGCGTTACATACGTTACTTCTCAGTTAGTTATAGGCGTTATGGGGTGTTACTTTTTTGTAAGTTATAAACGTTACGAAGCGTTACATACGTTACTTTTTTGCATGTCATGGCCGTTACGAAGTGTTACTTTTCTGTAAATCACAAGCGCTACATGTATTACTTTTACGTTAGTTATAGGCATTACGAAGCGTTACATGCGTTACTGTTTTGTAAACTGGAAGCGTTACAAAGCGTTATATGCGTAAATGTGTGTAAGTTGGAGGTATTACGAAGCATAACATGCGTTATTTTTCTGTAAGTTATAGGCATTACGGAGCGTTACGAAGCGTTACTTTTTCGTAAGTTATAGGCGTTAAAAAGCGTTACATGCGTTACTTTTTTTTAAAGTCATAGCCGTTACGAAGTGTTACATGTGTTACTTTTCTGTAAATCACAAGGGTTACGAAGCGTTACATACGTTACTTTTCTGTAAATTATAGGCGCTATTGAGTGTTACTTTTTGGTAAGTTATAAACGTTACGAAGCGTTACATACGTTACTTTTTTGTAAGTCATGGCCGTTACGAGGTGTTACTTTTCTGTAAATCACAAGCGTTACATGTATTACTTTTTCGTAAGTTACAGGCATTACGAAGCGTTACTGTTTTGTAAATTGGAGGCGTCACAAAGCGTTATATGCGTAAATTTGTGTAAGTTAGAGGTATTACGAAGCATCACATGCGTTATTTACATGCGTTACTTTTTTAAAGTCATAGCCGTTACGAAGTGTTACATTTGTTACTTTTCTGTAAATCACGAGCGTTACTTCCGTTACTTTTCTGTAAGTTATGGATGGCAAAAGTTCTTATTATAAACGTAATCTAAATCCCATGAATAAGTAATGGAAAACTTCGTATTGATGACATATCTTTAAATTCAAAGCAATGATACATGAACTTTTATAAACCAATATCAGCCATAAGAGATGAAAACTTATTTTTAGAGTTTCCTCGAAATATCTCAAAACAACGATACATTAACAAAAATTTTAAAATATTTGAAATGCTCGGCCTTATTTTAGGAACTCTATTACTTTTGTATACTCAGCGATTTTCAATTTTCTGTCGAAAATTGTTTCAAATTTACCTAAAAGTAAAAAAAATTATATCTTAACAAAATTTTTAAAATAATAAATGTTTGAATTTATAAAAGGAACTCATCATCAATCGATTGAATGCTGTTCTAGGATAAAAATAAAGCCATTATTTCATATTTACTAAAAAATAAAATAAATTGTATTTTTACAGTAATTGTATTCTGATAATAACCAGTGTTGGAAATAAATCAAAATTTCAATATCGCGACTGAAAGTTTTCACCAGTCAACAAAATCATCGATCAGAAAACTCAATACTTACAGTTCAGTGCTGATTTTTTTGCGAACCCGATTCTCATTCAAACTGATTTCATATGGCAAAAGTCAGTAGTGAAAAGTTCACTAGCGAACATTCTCCTGGATGATATAGAAGAAAAAAGTTTGCACAGTGAATATATCTGATACGATTCTTGAGCCAATAAGCCAATTTAAAGCTTGAATACCATACGCAGAAGTAACAGGAGCGCAGGCTTTCGCTACGCCATTTCAAACACTGCGCCTGCTGTATGAAGATGTATGTATCAGACATGCACAATGCTGTACTCCGGTTACTTCTATACATCAAATTCACATACATTTGGAATGTGGAAGAAAATATTGTTGTTAATGTTAATGATGTGCATCGAAAATATCGCAGTCATTATTTCTCCTTTGCGTGTTAAATGTTGCACGAATCACTTCGGTGTCGAGCTGACTCTTTTCCCTTTCGACGACACAAAAAAACACTTGTGGATGCTTGTTTCATGAATGAAAATCTCGGAAGGGATTTTCCAGTCACTGAGTCTCTTGAACTAATTTTGATTTGGTTTGTAGTGGACAAAAAAAAAACAGTTTATTTTTGGAATCTCAGAGATATTCAGCACTTAGTTTGAAATTCAAAGCGAACATCTAAGCATATTTATTTAATATTATATTAGATCATATAATTTTTAATAAATATTAAATTGTTCCTGAATAAACGATGGCAAACGAACGAATCTCATGCAATATGCCACCTTAAAACTGACTACCATGCTTTCCAGTAGACATTAACATGTTGTATTTCATCTTTCAAAATGGGTCAGTATACTACAGTGAAAAAAGAAAAACACGAATGTGCCGACGAAGTGGATTAGGAAAATTAAAGCAATTCCTATTTGTAAATAAACCTCACACATTACAACCACCAGCTATCCTTTTAGAACGATCCCTGACCTCTGACTTTCCAATCCTAGTCTACCGGTAATCCAGTAGAAAAAAAATAACATGACTTTGATCTGCCACACGAACAGATTGGATCTGCAACTGAGATCTCTTCATTATTCAAACACATTCTAGATACAAAAAAAAAAAAATCCGTTCCACGAAAAGCCTTCACCAATGCCAACCACAGATCCGTATCTGCCGTGGCTGACTAAATCTTCATCAGCCAGCAGAACGCTTCCTGGCAGTTCATAGAAAAGAGGCTGACAGACAACAACGAAAAAAAAAAATAAACACAAAACCAGTGAGCTATCCATATTTCGACTCATCTCGGCCTCGTCCTCCAGGTCCCCAACTCAGCTGCCCCGTCTGCGAAAAACTTTGTCAGGAAAAACACCACATTCATCTTTTCATTTGCGGACGATCACTTAATTTACTTCCATCCTGAGTCTGGTCCGTGAGAATGCAGACTTCTGAATCACAAACCCTCGTTTCACCAGTCAGGCACTTTCCTCTTCTGTTCCCTAGTCGGAGCTTTCCTAATGACTAGAACTACTAGAGCAGTCTATTTAGTAAAATCTCGGTACGGATTGTGGTCACGTTCTGAAACGATTGTGCACGGGTTGGGTGCTTCTGGTGGTGGTGGTGGTGGTCCGAGGACACAGTGCGTATACCCCGGCGGAAGCTTTTTCCGATTGGTCAGGAAAACTTTGTCTCGGTACGCCCGGCCAAGCAACTGTTTCGTGATCGATTTCCTTCGGCAGCCGGCGAAACGAATCCCATTCCGCCGAACAACGGGAAATGCGGATCCACCCTAGCCGAAACGCAGCCGCCCGAATCGCTACCAAAACTGTGTGGTTTGTCGAAAATTCCTTGTTTTGTTTCCTTTGCTGAACGGATTGCAGTGATTTAATTGTTTAGAACTATGCTGAACTTTTCCGGCGAATTTATTCAGTGATTTGTTCCGGATATTTTTTTTCTGTTGTTGACTATTTTTTTTAGTAGTGCGAAATTATACTAAAATGTCTGATTGTTAGAAACTTTCTACTGTATTTTTTTTCAGGGAGCAGTAATTTGATGAACACTATTTATCTTAGCCTTGAAGATTTTTTGTATCTACTTGCAGAGATGAATTTGATTGTTTGCTTTATTGTATCGTGCGTTAAGATTTTTTTAGTTTTTGATGAGTAATGAGCTTTCGAATATTTTTCCTATTACTTCTTGTGTCGTGGTATTGTGTATTGACGATGCGCATATTACAGAAGTGATTCAGTTCATAAACAGTACTTGAAATTCTATTTTGATTTGAAATAGCTGCTTCATTCTAACAAGCGAACTACTTAACACAATTGAACTTCCTCAAGTGGTACTGGTGAAGACTATTCCGAGGAAGAAACTCATTTCTATGTGTTGCAGCATGAAGAATCGCCCTACCAGTCTCTGTACGTCATTCTCCGTGTTGAAAATGTAGTAGTGTACTTACAAGTATTTTAATGCTATCATTGTGCATTGCGGTTGTGTCCAGCCGATCTAACATAATCCATCTCTGTCTCGTGGATGAATTTCACACATTTAAACTTGACAAAAGGTAGAGTATTGTAGGGCAAGAGCGTAACAACCGTACTCGTGTAGATAAAGATGTTTTGACCGTTATCAAAGAATTGAGTGCCGTACTATAAAAAAGTATTCACGATTAAGTTTTGCCCATTCTTCCATATCGCTAATTAAAGTAAATCGTATTCACGACAAAAAATGGAGAAGGGAAAATAGGGGTGGGTAATGTCAGAGACATTACCAGATGACGTGAATAGGAATAAAATGAAATAAATTCTTTGATGTTAATAAATCTGAATTTTGAAGCCCAGAATTGTGGACCTAAATTCTGCAACTCAATTTTGATGTTAGATTCTAGAAAATGAATCTAGATTAAACCTGCGATCGGAAACTGAATTCAAAACCAGGACTCGGGTTCGAAAATGAATTCTGAACTTCAGTTTTCAAATTCGGATCCAGAATCCAGCTTCGAAACTGAGTTGTACAGCTCAAAAATTTTCCGAATCTAGTCCCTGAATTCTGTTACACTTCTAGAATTGTGCAAGCGAATTATAGATCCTAATTTCAAACCAGCGTTCTCTAACTGAATTCTAAACTATTTGGTTTGCATTTTAGAAATGAATTCAGGAAATAAAACTGAGTTTTAGATCTGAAATTGGGGTACTGATTTTCGGTCAGCAGCTCCACAACTTGAGGTTCAGAACTCAGTTTCCGAATTCAAAATTTGAATTATAAGTCTAAATTCTGGATAGCAGTTTTGGAACTGGATTCTGGTCTTAACCTCAATTTGAATTCCAGAATTTCAAGAAAAGTTTCAAAATTTTCGGTTTTTCATTTCCGTAGTCGGTTTCTTACTTGATTCAAGTTATAAACGAAACAAATTCTTTATTCGAAAATTATTGTAATCGATAAATAATTTAAGTAGGATTTTTTAGAGAAAACGAAACCATATCCGACTCTCGTGTTATCGTCGCCATTTTGCAAATAGCATGATCGCAGACGAAGTCGCCACGTTTCCGGGCGGTTCGTAGCTACGTATTAAAAAAGAGGAAATATCGAGCACAATTGAGCAGTGAAAAAAAACTCAAGATGGAAATTCGATCGTAGATCTAGTGTTGCGAAAAGCATTTCGGGCGATAAGAAGTTCCGAATAGTTGGAAGTTTGTGAAACAGAAAACGTGCTGATGATCAGGGCAGCCATTTGGCGAATAACGCAATCGCAGTTGGCTTCGCTTCGTTCTCGTGCTGGTATGGATGTGTGCGTGTTTGCGGTCATCGATGATCACCGGATTGTAGTATCGGTAGCTCAAAATGATAATGAAAAATGAAAAAAAAAGTTCAAGTATGGATTCGAGCAAGGTGAAAATCGAGAAGGGAAAAAAGTAATAATAATTTCAATGTTGTGAAATAGGTTTTGAATGAACTGCGGATTTTTCAGTCGCAGTCAGTGGATTTATGGAGCAATGAATCCAAGTCCAAAAATGTCTTTTCCGAATTTTAGTTCCAGAGTGTAGGTCTAGAACCAAGACCCTGATCTCAGTTCTAAATTTCGGGCTCAAAAACCAGGTTTAGAATGAAATTCTTCAACGCCGTCCAAGTTTCGGAGTTCTGGATTTCGATTCTGACACTGAATTCCGGACGAGGAACTGTATTTTAGATCTGGAATTTGAAAATGAGAAAAAAAAATGAACTGAACTCTGGAATTGTTTTCTGTACCTGGATTCCGGCCTGAACTGAAGGAGACAACTATGCAGGCTAGAAGAAATGAAGCATCAAATTTTTGAACATTTAAGGGTTTTTTGTTTTGTGCAAAAAGCACATATTTTGTTTCAATTTTCTTTGCGTTTCGCCTTCGGCTTGTCAGTGCTTGAAGCAGTTCAAGTAGAACTGCCATCTCCGCCTAGCAGTCCAACTTGAACCGCTAAGCAGACGCAAAGTTTACACAACTTATCTAACACTCTTGGATATTAAACAGAAGTGCAATATCCTTTCTGACGTCTCGGCCGTAAACGAATGACGACTGGCTACTGGTCGTTTACGCCCGCGACGTCAGAAAGGATATTTCACTTCTGTGTAATATCCAAAAGTTTTACATAAGTTGTGTAAGCTTTGCGTATGCTTAGCGGTTTAAGTTGGAGTGCTAGGCGGAGATGGCAGTTCTACTTGCTTTAGGCACTGATGAACCGAAGGCGAAACGAAAATAAAATTGAATCAAATTTTTGCTTTCTTCACTTATCAAATATTTTAGAAAACTTCAATTTCGAATTATTTGTGGTTATCTCATACTACTAAAAATTCTATCACAAGTTGCTGATCACATCTCCGAAGACGAGGAAAAAATTTATGTTGATACGTTGAATCAAACTGGAAATATTCACGATCAAAAACTTATCACTGCTTCAGAGGGTAAAATTTGTAAAGGCGCCTCATAGTAGTAAGTAAGATGTATTCACGTTAAAAACCGATAACAGAAACTGGAAGAGGTTAAGTGTTTTCTGTTTGTTTTTATTTTAGATATGGGTAGTAACTGGAAATGCCAAGAAGATCTATTCCATTGGTCTCGGTTTAATAACGAAACAAAGAGCCAATCCTCTGCCAGAAATTATCAAAAAAATAGACAAAACTCTTCATGTATGCAAGCCAAACATCGACATCAATCTCAGTAGTCTCAAAGTTTCTAACCCCTCTTTATCCAAAATCAAAGGACTATCAAAGGTTCATAAACCTGGTAAAGAAATAAGTAAAAATTCTTGCGATTTTTAAATATACAAGCCGGAAATTGCCAACTTGATTTTTTAAATAACTTAAATGTTGATTTTCAAATCGCACTAGACAACACAGAAAGTCGCCATCATAGATTTGAGAAATAGCACAATAGCTTACTTTTTAACAACTATTCGCCATACTCGTTTCAAAAATCTATGTTTATGGTAATGTTTAGCTATCATACACTCAAAAAAATTTGAATTTTACAGGTGACTTAATCCCTCATAATACGATGTAATTCATAAATACCTAATTTGTCAAATGACGGAAAATTTTATTTGTGATGGCTTAATGTTAGATGAGCTTGAATTTTACTGATTTCGACTGTAACTTGCGTTCTGCTAGCAGGTGCGACTGTATGAATTTAAATGCACCTTTTACCAGTCAAGCAGATGCATGCTTCTGTGGCTCAGTCGATTAACAGACGTACTTTCGTTCCAATGACTCTCGGTTCAAGTCGCGTCGGTTGCTATCAGTATTCTTTTTTTTTATTTCAATGAATTTCATGTCATGGAGTTTTAGACACAATATTAAATGTTCTTCGACGTAAATTTGCGTGAATTACGACGCTCCATTTATGTGCATCTAATAAGATGTAAAATCACAGGGTTTTTGTTAAGTGTGTACGGTATTTGAGGGATTTCGACAAACCGAAGTTGATTGGATATGGAAAAGTCGTCAAACAGTAATCATTGACTTCCACTCACCAGGCTAGTGAATGTGCAAACATCAGTCAATTCAATCCAATTTGTTAAAAGTACTTATTTGAATTAACAAACACTTTTTCTATGCTTGTTTGAGCTAAGGATCGAGTGTAAACTGAGTTTACTGGTGTTAGTAGTCTGTAAACTATGTACGGTGTATTTAGTACATGTATCGTAGATATAACAGATCGGCTGAAAAGTTCGTATCGTTTCTATGAGAGGGCGCCACTAAAACAAATTCCATACTATTTTCAGTTAGTACCAACCTTTAAAAGATACGTGTATAAATTTGACAGCTGTCTGAATATTAGTTTGTGAGATATTGCATTTTGAGTGAAGCTACTTTTGTTATTGTGAAAAAAAAATGCAAAAAAAGGAATTTCGTGTGTTGATGAAACACTACTTTTTGATAAAAAAAAGTGCCGCCGATACCAAAAAATGGCTTGATGAGTGTTATCCACACTCTGCACCGGGCGAAGCAACAATTTGTAAGTGGTTTGCAAAATTTCGTACTGGTCATATGAGCACCGAAGACGATGAACGCAGTGGACGTCCAAAAGAGGCTGTTACCGATGAAAACGTGAAAAAAATCTACAACATGATTTTCAATGACCGTAAAGTGAAGTTGATCGAGATAGCTGACACCCTAAAGATATCAAAGGAACGTGTTGGACATATTATTCGCGAATATTTAGATATGAGAAAGCTTTGTGTAAAATGGGTGCCGCGTGAGCTCACAATCAAGACAATGCACCGTGACACAAGTCGATGAAAACCATGCTGAAATTGAACGAATTGGGCTTCGAATTGCTCCCTCATCCACCGTATTCTCCAGATTTGGCCCCCAGTGACTTTTTCCTGTTCTCAGACCTCAAGAGAATGCTCGCTGGTAAAAAATTTAGAAGCAATGAAGAAGTAATCGCTGAAACTGAGGCCTATTTTGAGGCAAAGGACAAATCGTACTACAAAAATGGTATCGAAAAGTTGGAAGATCGCTATAATCGCTGTATCGCCTCTGATGGCAATTATGTTGAATAATAAAAACGAATTTTGGCAAAAAAATGTGTGTTTCTATTAAACGATACGAACTTTTCAGCCGAACTGTTACGTATTCGTTTTATGCAAACAAATCTTACTTTAGAATGCATTATCGTGCAAAATCCGGCATTGTCAATTTATTTCCACATTCAATATCATCTACTTGTTTCTGTCTCTACGGCCCCAGGTATTGTATTTGATATTTATTTATTTATTTGGAGCAGGGAAAAGCCCGGTGGAGATGAAATTTAGCAATCTCATGAAACCTCCTCATCATTTGTATCAACAGATTACAATGATCCAACGGATACATTTAGGCCTAACACTACAATTAAAACTAACAGTTAAAACTAAATTTATAACACTATAACTAGTTGATGACACCAAGCATAGCAGTATTACTACTCTTACTTAGAAGGTGAGAGAGAGGAGAAAAGTGGTTAGGTAAATTGAAAACAATGGTTGGTGGAGGGGGTGCTAAACGAGTGAAAACGAACGACGGGGTTGAAATCAGCATGTATATGTATTGACATTGATTTGTTCTTCATAATTAGAGATACCACTTTCTGGACTAGTTTCGGGTTAGAAAAACCAGGTTTTCTGCCTCTTCCTGGTAGCTCATCCAACGAATAGTGTTCTCCAAACTTATTAATGATGGTTTTACCACTGGCATGATGAATTCCCACCGCTTTGCCAATTTTCGCATAGTAATACCCTTCTCACTTAGGCATGTGTCCAGAACCTTAATTTTCACTTCCTTTTCAATACGCAACATTTTGAAAACGCGGAATTTCAACCGCACAAACAAGGAAACATACGAAAGCTAACAGCCAAACACACAGCATGCTGTGATCTGAACATGAAAAAACATCAGAAAATCCATGTGTAAAACATGAATGTATGTGGAAAGCTTATTTTCGATACACTCCTTATAACTCTTGAAAGTGACGACGATAGGTCTAAAAAAGTGCAATTCTACATTATTTGTAGGCGATATTTACATTCGTCAGAAAAAAAACACTTAAATAAAAAAAAAAATTTCACACCTCTATGCGGGCATCATGTTCAATTATTTTTGACATTTCACTTCCGAGTGCACGCTAAACGCAAACTGTTAAACATGACTGAACTAATAGCCTTTTTCGTCACGAGATGGTTTTACTGTGATGTGTTTTTCGATTTGTATTGGATTCATTCAAGTGATCTGTATTGATATATTAAATATTTGGTGTGGAAAAATGATTGTGTGTATGAAATTTTGTTCTCTTCGCCATTATTGCTGTAAGCGGATTGATTCGATCGACACACCTAGAAAAAATTGTGTAAATTTACGTCTTCTGAGACCGACATAATATATGAGCGTCAAAAATAACTTAATTTTAAAGTAAATATAACTTATATTTAATTCATTCTGTCATACTTTTAAGTGCTGGAACATGTAAATTTACACGTTTGCTTGAAATATGGGCGTATATTTATATCATTCTTGTAAAATTCAGTCGTTTCACGGATTACGTTCTTATGAATTGTTTCATATGTAGATTTGCGTCACTTGTAAATTTCATAATTTTTTGCTGTGTAGTTATAAAAATGCTTTGAAAAATCAAATACTGTCATCTTTCTAATATCAAAGAACTATGATATACTGGAAGAAGGTAGTTCTATATTCGGTGCACATCAACGATTGGGCAAGCATATCGGATTGTAAACCTTCTAGTTCGGTTTCGGATAACGCTGGCCACTAAACGTAACAATCGGTGATGGGTTTTGTTACTTATAGAATTGTATCTTCGGAACCAGAAGTACTATCCACTATAACTTCGAACTTGACCATTGACCCAAAAGTAACAAACATTTTCCGATCTCGTCAATCTAAAAGTCGTTTTTTTTCAACAATTCTATTACCTCTCTGTATAGATAAAGGCAAAAACGTTTAAATCTCAGAAGTTGTATAACTGTGAAACATCGATAGCGCTCTTACCCCACCCCACTCTCTAAGAACACAGCCAAAAGCCGTGTTACCCTGTGCCAACCGGACCGGACCGATAACGAGCGTTTCGGTCCTGCATCAGCATCATCGTAGTCTCAACGTTTTTTTCGCTAGCACGAGGGCCCATCGTCAATTGTCCGGGTCCTGCCTGGCCCAGCAGCAGAAAGAAGCAGCAACAGCCTCGGGATGAGCGGTGATGTATGGCGGCTAAATAATAATTGTCAATTTCAACGAGGTTAGGTTTGTTCGTTGCGTTGCGTTTCCTACTCCTCGTTCATGAGGGTTGACGGTTCTGGCGTTTGACTGTAGAAGCGGGAGAGTACCCGGGCGGAACCCGCCGGAATGATATGATGGCATTAGGGAAACGATTCCGTACCCTGGACGGGGGAGTGAAAGAGTGGGAAGGTTCATCACTTTCGGAAAAACGTTGATGTTACTATAAAAGTCCAATTGAGATGAAATCTAGTAAACAGTATGTCTTAATCAGTAGTTCGGAGCGTTACTGCAGTTACTGTCGTCGGGATCGTCGGGCCGGCCGAGTGACAGAAGTGCTGAGTGTGTTCCGCCTTCGGGGCGACCGAACCGACCGAGTTCGGCTTTATCAGTTGCAACTGGCCGGAGAACGTTTGGATTGTTTTAAAGTTTTTTTTTTTTGATGTTGTTCGTCTTATTACATGTTACTCTCCCTGGGCTGACGTTTTGCCATTGTGTATGTTTGAATTTTAAAAGTTCAGATCAGGTCAGATCGCATAGTCAGTCAGTGCCGAGTT